>NC_134267.1:208257706-208470206 GCF_031893055.1 Leptodactylus fuscus | reverse complement strand
GCTCTTACAAAAATGGCTATGGCTATGTCCTTTCGATAGCTGTTGACAGAAAACTTGTTTAGCCAACATTTATTCCTTGTGAACCCCCTCCCACATGCATGCTCACCCTGGGTATACCTTATTCCCCTATTCCCAACCCCAATAAGTAAAGAGGACCTTCCCGCTATAAAGCTGACATTGCACTAAATTCAGTGCACTGTCAGCTTTCCGATTTGTCCCTGGGTGCGGGATATATTGGGCCTTAAAGGAATTATCCAGGATAAGCTGATAATCAGCCCCTTAACTAAACTCCCTCCCCCCAACTAACTTCTAATTTACTTCAATTAAAAAAAATGTATAAATACCCGTATTCCTGGAGCAGTCATGTGATCACCCCAGAGACACTTGATAATCTGATGATGTTTCGTTTCACCACTTCCGAAACAGAACTTTACCATTACTCTTCCCCCTCCCCTATACCCAGCAATACTTACCAAGCTTTTCTGTGTCTGGGGAATGGATCCTCCCCTTCTTCCTGTATTTTAGCAGTGGACGGAATAGCTTAGCTAGGGAGATGGGGAGGGTGGGAGGGGCGAGATATGGGCGGGATCGCTAGGCTAAAGAGAAACAGGGCAGGGAGGGAGGAGCTAATAATGGGCAGGATTGCTAAACAGTGGGGTGGGAGGGGCTAGGCTTAGTGAGGTGGAGGGTTTTGTAACAGAGTGAGAAAGGAGGATGGGGGCTTAGTGAGAGGGAGTTAGTACAGAAACTACACAGGAAGCTGCAAAGTAGGAAGCTACACCATGTAAAGAAAGGGAGAGAATGCAGTAGCAACCAGAGACACCCAGAAATCACTACAAACCTCTAATGGTATATGGGTGTAATTATTAACCCATCACTAGCACTAACAGACCTTTATTTAACTATTTTATTGGTTAAGAAAAAAAAAAAAGATTTTCTGCCCGGAAAACCCCTTTAATGCTCAGTATCATTGGGAGGGAGGGCGTTAGTTACCTCTCAGTGATGAAAATGAGCTGTAAGGCCTGCCTTTCTGACGGTGAAAGGATATCGGTTCCAAAACTACCGGCACTGATATCTCCGGCACCCAAGTATGTACCACCAAAGCTTTTTAACAGTATATAAAATCTGCAGTGCCAGAGAACATGAAAAGTCCTCTTTAATATCAGAGGAGAGTTTGGAAGCCTTAATACACATTAGGGGTTTAGTTAACTCTATGAAGATCGACATGTTCCGATGACGTAATCTAATGTGATTGATGGACTTCACAACTTCCAACAGCTCCAAATCTGAGCATCCTTTTTAGATTTTTGTTTTTGACTACCTGCCTTACAAACCCTATAACTTTTTAATTTTCCATTCACAGAGTCATATCTGTGCTTAAAGGGATCCTATCAATCAGATGGAATTTTTTGTGCCTACCACGTCGGAATAGCCTTAAGAAAGGCTATTCGTCCCTACCTTTAGATGTCTTCTCCACGCTGCCATTCGGTTGAAATACCGGTTTTCACCATTATGCAAATGAGTTCTTTTGCAGCACTGGGAGTGTCCCCAATGCTGCCAGAGAACTCTCCAGCGCTGCCTCCATCTTCTTCAGGAACATTTTCTTCCTGTGTGTTCTTCCGGAGGCGGTGAAACTTGTAGGCCTCGGGCCTTGGGCAGAGCCTACTGCGCATGCCCACAGGCCACTAGAAAATGGCCGCAGCAATTTTTTTTTTTTTTGCACGGAGACAAAGTCGGACATGCAGGACCTTGTGTCTGTGCAAAAAAAACCTGTTTCACGGTGGAGAGGCTGCATATGGACAGTGGTGGTTAGCTTTAAAAGTCCATTGAAATGAATGGGTTTTTAAACTGACTGCCTGCAAGCCGTCCCCCAGTTGTTTTTCCTGCAATTTCGGCAGAATCACGGTGAGCGGACAGTGGTGCAAGTGTGAACGCTACGGGTAAAGCAGGGAGTGGAGCCCAAAGTGAATATGTCTTCTTCACCCTTATTCCCCGAAAGGAGTTATGGACTTTTTGTAGCAGAGTTCAGTCATGAGTGGAGATTAGGCAAAATTTAGGACAGGCAGCAGACAGAAGAATATAACATAGTACATAGTAGGTGAGTTTGGGAGAAATCACAGGTCCATGAAGTACAACCTATAACCCTAAAGTGTTAATCCAGATGGCAATTGCCTCTTGTCAGGGGAAAATACCTGATGGCAGATGTGGCAAACATAAAACTGATCAACTTGTCATCTCCAAAAATGTAACATTCCTATCAAGGAAAGAGTCCAGGCCCCTCTTGAACTTAATGAATCCACCATCACCAAATCCTGTGACTTCCATACCCTCACTGCTCTTACAGTAAAGAATCCCTGTCTATAATTCTGGGGAAGTATCTTTTCCTATATTGGTAGAGGACGTCCCCTTGTCTCTTTCACAGGCCTAGATCCTAAAAAATCATTAGAAAGTTCTTTGTGCTGTCCCTTCATGTATTTCTACATTGTTCTTAGATCTCCTCGTAGACGTCTTTTCTCTAAACTGATCAAATACGTAAATTGACATTTGGGCTTAATCCAGAGTGGAAAGCCACGTGGAATATATTCACGTGGTCCTTGGCAGGAATCGAACCCAAGACTCCAGAGCTACAAGACTGCAGTGCTAACCACTGAGCGACCGTGTTGTACAGTTTTCGCCAAATTCTATGTAATGTAGAAACTTAAAAATAAAATAAATCTTGATTAACAAAAAAATAAAATAAAATTGTAGGAATTTATTATAATTTATCATAAATAATAAATAAATATAATTGTACAATATATAGTAAAAGTATTAGAAAACTAACAAATTTAAAATAATGACGTAAATAAAGAGTCAGATGTCAGAAATGAATGATGGCTTCCATTGATCAGCATACGTGATTGGTAGGGCCTCGGTTTTCAGGCCTACTAATCCACAGTAATGTATCGCTCGTTGTGTTGTGTCAGTATTGGTGATTTAGTGATTAATTATCTGACTGCTATAGAGCGCTTGGAATAGTCTAAATGCATGGCTAAATGGGAGAAAAGTAGGTGCTGTGATGTAGTTCATAAAGAACATTACTGTCACTTTTAATTGACAGCCTAAGTGGGTCACCAGCCTGGATATCCCGTATTCATTTATTTTCTCAGACATACTGTAGCACACATGTTCATGGCATCCTGCTGTTTGTCTGTCACCTCAAAGAAATTCAAAATTACATCCCATATAAAATATTCACAGGGCTCCTATGACAGAGATTCACTCATTCCATATTCATAAACCTGAGTGCTTAAAATTAGAGCTTTTAGAACAAACTATAGCAATTCTCCACTTTCAGGAAAATGCTCTTCTGTGTTGCCCATAAATAGAAATATCTATACAGCTATTTACAAAGAAATATCTAATAACAGGAGTCTAAGGAGTCTGATGGAAAAAGAAATATCTGATAACAGGAGTCTAAGGAGTCTGATGTGCAGAAAATATATCTAAGGGTGCATGCACACTACGTAACGCCGGGCGTGTATGAGAGCCGTACACGCCGGCATTACGGCAGACTGCCGAACACTTCCCATTCACTTCAATGGGAGCGATCGTAACAGCGGCGTTTACGAGCGCTCCCATTGAAGTGAATGGGAAGTGTTCGGCAGCCCTGCTGTAACGCCGGCGTGTACGGCTCTCATACACGCCCGGCGTTACGTAGTGTGCATGCACCCTAAGGCTGCATTCACACAGAGTAATGCCAGGCGTCATTTGTGTGTAATTTGTGTGTCTTTTACGGCCGTCATAAAACGTTTACATAGAGTTCTATAGGAAAAGACGGCCGTCATTTCCTATAGAACTCTATGTAAACGTTTTATGACGGCCGTAAAAGACACACAAATTACACACAAATGACGCCTGTCGTTACTCTGTGTGAATGCAGCCTAAGTCTGATGTGCAAATAAATAGCTAATAACAGCAGTCAAAGGAGCCGGAGGGATTTACCAATTAATCTGAAAAAGAAGTAAAAGGACTTCATAAAATAACATGTTATACAAATCATAAAAATGTAATATTGTGATTTAAGTTATGGAAAACACAAATCTTTTAGAATGATAGATAAATAAATAGAAATAAACTAGATATTGTAGATAGATAGATAGATAGATAGATAGATAGATAGATAGATAGATAGGAGATAGATAGATAGATAGATCAATAATGGATAGATAGATAGATAGATAGATAGATAGATAGATAGATAGATAATGTATAGACAGAAAGATAGATAATGTATAGACAGATAGATAGATAGATAGATAGATAGATAGATAGGAGATAGATAGATAGATAGATAGATAGATAGATAGATAGGAGATAGATAGATAGATCAATAATGGATAGATAGATAGATAGATAGATAGATAGATAATGTATAGACAGAAAGATAGATAGAAAGATAGATAGATAGATAGATAGGAGATAGATAGATAGGAGATAGATAGATAGATAGATAGATAGATAGATAGATAGATAGATCAATAATGTATAGATAAATAGATAGATGATGGATGGATAGAAGATAGATAGATAGATAGATAGATAGATAGATAGATAGATAGATAGATAGATAGATCGGTGGATAGATAGATGGATAGATAGATAGATAGATAGATAGATAGATAGATAGATAGATAGATAGATCGGTGGATAGATAGATGGATAGATAGTCACATTCACCAAAATGCGCGTTGGGGATGGGTCCAGTCCCACCGGGCATCCTAGATATATTCCATCATGGGTATGTGTTCTCCTGTCAGCCAATAGTGGTATTTAGACGTTCTTCACACCGTACTATGACTATGAGCCCCCTTCCCACTTGTGGTTTCTAGGTGGGCTTCATTACTCTTTATCCTCTCTACCTACACTAGAGGAACCCTCCTTATTGTCATTATTATTTATTTGCCACTACCATTACAGGTACTTGTCTGCACCGGCACTTATGACCATGTGTATATGACCACCTATGTTATATGACAGTATACAATTTTGTGACTTCTATATATTGTTATACAGATTTTGGAGTCCACTATATTTTCTACTTATATACTCACTTTGATATCATTTTATATGTACATTACCGTTACTTTTTTATGTACAGGTGACTATATCCAATTCACGTAAACATTTACCCTACTATGTTTGGATGCTCTTTGTGTCCGGGATCCCATGTCTTTGTCTGTTGGTAACAATCCTTCTACTATGACCTTTTACTGTTTTCTAATTAAAGATATACATTTTATCCCCAATTATTTTGAGTATTCCTCCCTTTTGTTCTGTTTTGTCTATCAAGTTTGGCATTGAAATACATAAGATGTTGGACTCATACAGAGGGAATTGACTATGTGTTTTGTACTTGGCCCCTATTCCCTTGATGTCATGCTTATGGTATGGATCGGTAGATAGATAGATAGATAGATAGATAGATAGATAGATAGATAGATAATGGATAGATACAGTCCAGCACCACATGATCACTAGGATAACCTTTAGCTAGTGCACAGACAACAGGGAGTAAGGATGTGCTGGGGAAACAGGTCAGAGAAAGAACTATTTTGTGTTTCCAAAGACAGGGCCAGAGGTCCAAGTTCTTACCGTGTTAGAAGACCAAAGTGTAATCGTGCAGATAGTGATGGTGGAGCCAAATAAAGCGAGAAAAAGTCTATACTACAGAAGGCAACATATAAAGAAATTTCATATACAAAATGTCCACTAGGAGCAGAAAAGTTTGGAATTCAACAGTGCAAAAATAGAGGGGCCCACAGAATAGATAAATCTCTTTAACCTATTACATGGTCCTCCTGGAAGTCCAGTGAGATCTTTTAAGGTCAAGGGATTTGAGTCCAGGCCTTTCTCAGACTTCCACTATTCACATGGATCCTACCAACCAAATTCTCTGCAATAAAGAGCTCTTTTATTCTATTTACAAGGAATCCAAAATATCCGGCGTATCATAAGTAAAACCAGGTCAACCAATAGACCAGACTCGAGTTTCACTATAGCAGGGTCTTCCGGGGCATGGCAGTGTAATATGCACTGGGGCCCAAAGGGGAGGGTTTTTTTTTTTGTGGAAATAGCCCTTAAGGCTACAGTAGGATGGATCCCCTGACAGAGTCAATTTATTTATAGGTGACTCAAACTAATCCTAATGTGTGCCAGTTATATCCATCTTCATCAGTTCCACCATGAATGATCCATCATGAATGTTCTTTGTGATCACTGATATAAGATATTGCATGTTTGTATTTTTTTGGATGTAATGTAAGATGGGTCATCCAAGATTCATTCCAGCTTCTTAATGGCATTATTTGTGGGGTTATGTTTTACTTATTTCCTGTCCAGGTTCTTTATGTTTTGAAATTGGGTTTCAGGGATAGTTCTAAAACCAGGTTATCAAATCGGAACCAATACCCACCTCCTGACTCTTTCCAAGCCCCATTTCCCAGGACATTCGTGACCCTTTCTTCAAACCATTATTGGGGGAAATGCAGAACTAGTTTTGGTCAAGGATACCAGTATCTTCACTAATAAACAGTGGAGATCTTCTGTACAATAGTAATGGTTCCTCAGAAAGCTTCTGGAGCATAATGTTGTGAAGCAGATTGTCTTAGGATCTGAACTATAACTAACTACTGAGCTGATATGGTCTCTTCAGCTACCAACAGTGGCGTAACTAAAGTCTTGGAGGCACTGGTGCAATATTTTTCCAGGGCCCCCTACCTCATCCCTACAGTGAATTCTTGATAGTGATGGTTACAGGTGCTAAGAAGTTTAATCCACCTTAGTGTAGTTAGGGGGATCTGTGGGTCTCCTTGGCTTATGGGCCTGATGGAAGCTGCAATCTCAATACTGATGCCAGTGCTTATGGGCCCCCTAAGGCTCCTGGGCCTGGTGCGACTACATCCTATGCACCCCCTCAAGTTACTGGGTAAGAGGGTGTTCCTAGGCTACCAGCTAACTCATCCTACCATCTAGAAACTGCAGAGCGGATGTAACTTCCATTTACATAGAGAAATAATAGCCACCACCCTACTTCTGATAAAAGCCTACTGTCCATGTTGTTTTCTCAATACAGAGTCTTGGATTTTATTGGAGTAATGGATGCTGACTAATATTGTTCCATGATTTATTGTTCTCCTGGTTCAAAGAGCTTGTTGCCATACACCAGAGCGGTGAGCTGACTAAGGTCTTTTGTGGATTTTTACTACAATTTCCATGTACAAAAATGGTGGAGCCATTTGCTCTTAAAGGGATTCTGTCACATTCCCAGCATATCAACCTAGCCCCACAAATAGATTCAGAAAAGAAAAAGAGACAACATCGAGGGGCATATAGCATGATATTGTATGTTACAAGTTATAGTAAAGGTGTGATGAAAAGTGACGGGTGCACCTCACACAGGTATTGGATAACACCGTGACAGAGATGCCACACCAAATGAACAGGTGGTGAATCTGGGCAACAATGGTGACTGTAACAGTGGATGGCATTATGGTTGTCCCCTCACCTGGTAGAGTTGCAAAAAGTTACAACTACTTAGTTGACATATCACACCAATAGGTGAAGCTGCCGGGCCTCCCAGCTTCAGCAATTGGAAATCCAGGCGATGCAAATAGTAGAGGAAGACAAAGAATACTGTACTTTACTGAAGGCTCACATACACAATGCATTTCAGAGACACTGGGTCTCCTTATTCAAGTGTTGAATGAGACAGAACTGACTTCTTCCTCTACCATAGATAGATAGGTTCGGGTCACATACAGTAAAACGTTCGAGGTTCAATATTCGTTTCGAGTAGCTCCTCAATATTCGACTACTTGAATCGAATATCGAACCCTATTATAGTCTATGGGGGGAAAATGGGGTAGGCAACGTTCGATCAAATTATACTTACCAAGTCCACGAGTGAGGGTCGGGCTGGATCCTCCGAGAAGTCTCCGTGCAGCGTCCCCGCGGCGTCTTCCGGCTGTTCAGTCACTCTGCCAGTCATCGGGCCTACAAGCGGACATGCGCAGTCGGCTCTGCCCAGGCCCGATGCCTGGCAGAGTGAATTCAGAGCCGGAAGACGCTGCGGGGACGCTGCATGGAGAAGACTTCTAAAGGTAGGAGAAGAACCAGCGTTGATTGGCTGACTGTATAGCATTCGGCCAATCAATGCTGGTTCTGCATCGAACTTTTCCATTCGAATAGCGAGTGGTACTCGATCGAGTACGAGTATTTCGAATACCGTAGTATTCGATCGAATACCTACTCGATCGAATACTACTCGCTCATCTCTAATTAAGACCTTATTTAGTATTAAATACCAACATTTTATTGGGACAATACACTTTGTTCAATAGTATTTTGGACACAGGGTGATATAATATACACTGCAGCTGCTCGATAACCTGTTAAGTGAGTGATTGTGTCTGCATAAGTGATCTGTAGCCATTTCCATCTTCAGGATAAGATAACCAGTGCCTATGATCAGCCTGTTGTAAAAATATTATTTACAGGCACATATATGGTACCTTTGCATTGGTGTGTAATAAAAAATAATAATAAAAATGTCAAATCCTCAAATTGAATATAACACAGACTTTTAACTCACATGTATACATTGACATGACTTATTACCCTACTACACAGGGCTCCAGTAAGAAGATATCACATCCCAGTATAGTACATGGGCTGGTTACCATTAGGACTGATTAATTTCTTATGGTAAGTGAATGAATGGTAATGCTGCCATAGTTATTAAATCTCTAGAAAGAGGCTCCATAAGGATGATAATGAGATTAACATTTCAGGAACCTAATTTGCTGTTGCCGTGTTCTTAATTATTACCCTGACATTGGTAGTATACATGATTGATTCCACCAGACACTATATTAAGGCTTTAGAATAAATATGTGATATATATAAATGAGTACAGTATATTTTATCCTCACTTTGGTCGTCATCTCAATCACTTACACTTTCATTAGGTCGGTGAACTGAAACGTGAACTTTAAAGGGATTACTACCCAAACTGATAGACGGGAGGAAGATAGTAATATGTCAGCGTGTACTTTTATTACACAGGCGACTGTAAGTGTTATCTTCCTTTCATCTTACCCATGTCATACCTTATCCATAGTAATAAGGATCTCATGTTTATATAGGTAGTAAATATAGCAGGCATGTATTTAATGCATATGTCCTAGCGCTGCAGTATTCTTGGGGTAGAGTACAGGGGATTCTCTTTAGTAACATCCATGTCTTCTTATGGGGGTTAAGGATAAAGACTATGCTATGGCTTAGAATCCATTCCTTGGGTTATCCGTAGCCAAATCTATTAGTGTACCATTGGGTCTGAAATGCATAAGGTAACTTGTGGCTGTCGAGGATTTATCTGAAAGTCAGGAGCAGCTGGGCTGGGTATAAAACCAAAAGTTATATTCAACGATCTCTATTGCTCCATGGTATAGTCCCAGTCCCCTTTGCCTCCTGTGCTTGGACTCAGCAAACTGGAAGAAGAGAGGCTCATGACCTCTGAGAGCAGTCAGTGACCTCCGTGGCGGCCGGTAAGGAATGTATGTGAGTGAGGTCACTGATACCACTGAAGGCAGTGATTGTCCTCAGAGGGCATGTCAGCCTCTCCACTTCTGGCTCAGTGATTCCAGTATGAGAGGGAAAGGAAAATGGGACTGTACACTGGATCACCAGTATTATCCTTTTACACCCACCACAACCACCCTTGACTTTCCTAAAAGTCCTGCCTAGGGACAGGCTTGCACACCATCAGTAGGCTCAAACTCTGCTCTTGATCATGGCTAGTGTTTCAGGCTCTCTAGTCTAAGGGGTAGGAATTCTGTTGTCACCTTGTAATGAAGATGTTTGGAAAAACTCAGAAATTAGTTCAAGGACCTCAACAGAATACAGATGGTGGTTATTTCACTCTGCATCCAGGTTACTATACATGTAGATCAAAAGTCCTGCAGAAATCACAAAACACCTAAAATGTATTGGTTGCTTAAGGACCTGCATATATAGAGCATGTGATTGAAAGGTCCTTTGGCAGGACATTATTTCTTAGCAGTAACATAATTAGCCACTAGGTGGCAGTTGCAACTAAAAAACAAAACAAAACAAGAGTCAGACATACAGTAGGCAGACACAAAAAGACAATCACGAAATAGAAAAACCCAGTGCAGTCCCACATTTTCAGAATCGGTTCCATTTCCGTGCACAAGTCTACTTCTTCAGTTGGACATTGTCACATGCGTTTCTTTACTCACCTGACATGCCATGCTTTGTAAGACAAAGGGTTAACGGAAGCCATTCCAGTCTGGTTTCTCCATCCCTTCTTTGAGGAACATCCTTGTTCGACTTCTCTAGATACATTGTGAAATATTATATCTGGGCACCCCTTCTCAGTGGGCACCATAGCAGCTCTATGGGCTGTTTGAAATAATAGTATATGAGATATTGTCTGTACAAGTCCGAATATAACAATTTGTTCACTATGTTAACACATATGTACTTCTGCAAGACATGTTTGACAAGTAAACCCTATGGAATCTGGAAGCGTCCATAGAGTATAGTCTTGAAACTTGCTGTGGATGTACAGACATGAGCATAAATGTATGATAATACCCTTATATTATATAGAATTCTGATATTCTGATTTCCACAATGTACTGTAAATTTAGTGTTTGCATTGGACTCTTACCATGCACCGCACTATATTACTCATTGTATCTGTAGTGTGAACTTCACATATGAGAAATGTGAGAGCCTAAAATAAATACTACATGACCCTGAGATGTGTGAAGACCCTTGGGAGTTAAGAAAATGAAATGCCTATCAGTCTCTGACACAGCAGACGCTCCCTTCACTTGGCAGCTTCATGCTTCATTACACATGACTGAGATATATAGGTACAGCCCCAGGCAGTCACTATGGTCTAAGAGTAAGATGCATTCTGGGATAGTCAAGTGTCACTTGGTCTTGAATTAAAATTATTTGGGGCAAGGCATTGATAAATACTAAGACGGATTACACCTCTGCATATCCTTCTTAGGAGGTTCTATCTCTGTTCATCCTAATACATTACCGAGAGGCAAGAAGAAGGAAAATGCAGAAATAAACATCTATAGATAATTTAGGTAAAGGTATATTAATATAAAAAATATAAAATTACAAATATATGTAATATGATGTGCAGACTTTGTAACAACGTCCCAATTTTTCAGCAATTGTAGATATAATGTATGCATCTTCTGAGGACTTTGACATCCTGACATCTGTATCCATGTACTATGGAGTTTCCCCTACTAACTATAGGTCTGATTGTTAGTGGTCGTACTACTGGGACCCGCAAGGTAATGAGAATGGGGATTGCTGACTCCTTGCGTGCTCAAGTGGGACCACCACTCTTTGAAAGCCAAATACAATGCTCCATCATTCTCATAGAAGTGTATGGAAAATAGTGACTTGTGTGCACTACTGCTGCCTTCACAATAAGCAGTCTAGGACCCCCAATCTCGTGACCACAGTGGCTCCCAGCAGTCCAGTTCCCAGAAATAAGATAATAAGAGTTGTTACTAAGAAAATATCTTTAATGGGGTTATGTAGAGTCTTTGTATGCACTTACATTCTAGATAGGTTCTATTTAGCCTGAACCTGAGGTTTTTTGGTTGGTCCTGACTCAGGGTCACCTGATCAGAAATAGCATTCGGTAACCAAGCAGTTCCATCTCCACCATCTTCTTCATGTCCAGTGTGTATTACTTGTACTATGGCGACTGGCTTTATTATGTATTCTGCCACCCCCCATAGTACAGATAATACACACTGAACACAGAGAGGAGTGAGGCTATGTAGGAACTCTGGTGCCAAATGTTGGTTCCCATCTGGTGACCCTAAGTCAGACTGTAGTTCTGGGCTATACAGAACATAGTCAGGAAAAAAGGACATACAAAGTTCCCATATAATCCCTTTAAATAGGAGTTTGGAGGTCTATACCCCATAATTATGAGACTTGTTAAAAAAAATGGGTATTCATGACCTGCATGCATCCTTGACAACAGTTGAAACCAAAGCACCAAAACTTGGGGGAAATGTGTCTTGAACTTTTCAATGCTGGTTGGAGATGATTAGCTTTAATTTTGAATCTTTGACAGACTAGATTCACACTTGTGCCCAGTCTCCATTCTTGGTTTCCATCCCCGAATCCGCTTAAAAAATGGGGAGACAAAAGCCCCCTTTTTGGTTGAAAACCCAGTGGACCCCATTATAATCAAACAGAAAACCACTTTTTAGGTATCTGTTCAACAGGTCCCCAAGTGAAACCGATGAACGGAAACCCGTAGGCTGGTGTGAATCTAGGGATAGGGGTCATCTTCAGAATATTCCTTATCTTATATGCAAAGGACAGGGACAGATAAGTCAATAAAGTTCTTGTTGTAGATTCCAAGAAATTATAAGTAATCATATAAAATAATGGGGTACAACAGCAAATCAAGATAATGTAAGAGTTGCCGAACATTACACTTACTCTTTTTACATGGAAGAAAAGTGGAAGAATTCTCTATATTTAAAGGGAATGTCTCATGAAGGCAACTCTTTTCCATATGCCCTATAAGGGGGATCCATACTTAGTTCCATTTGGATGTAAATTTCTATAAAAGTTATACTATTGGCTGCTCAAAAACAATGGATATGATTCCACCTATGTGCCTGGTGATAAATCAATCTCATCATCCGCTCCAAATAAATAGGGACTCCTATGGGAAAATGGAAAGCCGGACAGGTGCATTGGGGACATGGCCTGAAGTCTCCCGACCTTCTTGTTAGAAAGTCAGTATTCCAGTAAGGTTATACTGTACAGGGCACATGATCACTTTTTGGAAGCCATAAATTTAGTTTGACTTCACGCAGTATGAACTGTGACCTTTTTTTTTTTTTGTAAATTCCATTTCTCTTTGCTATACCATCTAAGCTTAATTGGTAACATTGACCATGATATCAGATGATCGCTCCTGACCTTTGACCTAAAGTCACGACTATGATTTGTTTTATGTTCCCATGGCATATAGGGGGAGGGACATTGCATCAGAGTTTGGCAAGATTATTTATTTGTGACCTGCACCACACAGTTTGGCTTTTGTACAATTACACCCATGGGGGTAAAAGTGCACCCTTCTTCAATTCTGTGTCTGTAATATAGCAGACAAATGACTTCTGGTTGTCAAAAACATTCAGAAACCAAGTGGTCAAATTTACAACATCCTATAATTTAGTGATGCACGAGATAAAGTAAATGTATTTTATATTTTGAGTTTTTCATCGCTCACCTTTGTTTACACCATTTCAGTCTCCAAAAAGTTCAGTGGAGAGGTGGCCATTAGAGATGAGCGAACAGTAAAATGTCCGAGGTTTGATATTCGTTTCGAGTAGCCCCTCAATATTCGACTACTCGAATCGAATATCGAACCCCATTATAGTCTATGGGGGGAAAATGCTCGTTTCAGGGGTAGGCAAAATTCGAACAAATTATACTTACCAAGTCCACGAGTGAGTCTTTAGAAGTCTTCTCCGTGCAGCGTCCCCGTGGCGTCTTCCGGCTGTTCATTCACTCTGCCAGGCATTAGGCCTGGGCAGAGCCGACTGCGCATGTCCAGAGGCATCGTCTAATAGAAGTGCTGCGATTTTCCTATTCACTACAATACTGTAGTATTGCAGTGAATAGTATGAGCGATCAGACTCCCTAGGTTTCAAGGTACCTAAGGGGTCTGATCATAAATGTAACAGAAGAAAAAAAAAAGTTTTTAAAAGTATTAAAAAAATAAAAAAAATATAAAAGTTCAAATCACCCCCCTTTCCCTAGATCAGCTATAAAAGTAATTAAAGAACATTAAACATAAACATATTAGGTATCCCTGCGCTCCAAAATGCCTGAACTATTAGAATATTAAAACATTTATCCCGTACTGCGAACGGCGTAGCGGCAAAAAAAATAAAAACAGCCAAAAAGCGTTTTTTTCAACACTTTGCCTCCTATAAAAAATTGAATAAAAAGTGATCAAACCATCGGATCTTTCCCCAAATGGTATCAATAGAAACGTCATCTTGTCCCGCATAAAAAGACACCACAACCAGCTCCATACATGGAAATATGAAAAAGTTACAGGTGTTAGAACATGATGACACAAATTTTTTTTTCTATTTTGCAAAGTTTATCATTTTTTTAAAAGTATCAAAAAATTTCAAATACTATATAAATTTGGTATCACCGCGTTTGTACTGACACGTAGAACACAGGTAACATGTCATTTGTACCAAACAGTGAATGCTGTAAAAATTAAACCCATAAGAAAATGGCGCAAATGCATTTTTTCTCCAATTGCGCCTCATTCTGAATTTTTTTTCCAGCTTCCCAGTACATTGCACAGCATATTGAATGGTGCCATTACAAAGTACAATTTGTCCCGCAAACAATAAGCTATCATGTGACTCTGTGAACTGAAAAATGAAAAAGTTATGGCTCTTGAAATGTGAGGAGGGAAAAACGAAAATGCGAAACCAAAAAATGGCCTGGTCCTTAAGGGGTTAAGGATAACAATGTTTTTCATACATTACATGCTTATGACCTTCACATAGCCACATGAGCTTGAACACCTTTGCAGCCTCATACTCACTAACCATAGTGGTGGTTTTCTTTCTCTGGTAGGTTTCCCTACTTTCTTGCAGTCAGTTTCATTAGTTTGTGCACCTGATCCTAGTATACTAGTATCACTGAGATTGACATGCCACTAACTTCTGGAAGCTTCACTGGAGCATAGAAAATAACACTATAGATTGCTGGAGAACGGGCAATATATACAAAATAACACCATTCCTGTAGAGATGAGCGAACTTTAAAATGTTCGAAGTTCGATATTCATTTCGAGTAGCCCCTCAATATTCGACTACTCGAATCGAATATTGAACCCTATTATAGTCTATGGGAGGAAAATGCTCGTTTCAGGGGTAGGCAACATTCGATCAAATTATACTTACCAAGTCCACGAGTGAGGGTCGGGCTGGATCCTCCGAGCAGTCTTCTCCTTGCAGCATCCCCGCTGCATCTTCTGGCTCTGAATTCACTCTGCCAGGCATCGGGCCTGGGCAGAGCCGACTGCGCATGCTCGCACTACAAGCGGACATGCGCAGTCGACTCTGCCCAGGCCCGATGCCTGGCAGAGTGAATTCAGAGCCAGAAGATGCAGCGGGGATGCTGCAAGGAGAAGACTTCTAAAGGTAGGAGAAGAACCAGCGTTGATTGGCCGACTGTATAGCATTCGGCCAATCAATGCTGGTTCTGCATCGAACTTTTACATTTGAATAGCGAGTGGTACTCAATCGAGTATGAGTATTTTGAATACCTTAGTATTCGATCGAATACCTACTCGATCGAGTACTACTCGCTCATCTCTACATTCCTGTAGTCAGTGACCAATGGGCTGCTAGGTATGCCGCCAGCTGGAGGTGTATGAGAATACGACAGGTATAACATTTTGTAATTTTTGATTGGAGTTTCCCTTTAAGCCCATCTAAAAGTGCCCTATAAATATGTGAATATAACACAACTTCAGAACTTTTATTTCAAAATCAGAGATCAAATAATCTAAACTATATTTGCCTCTTTGATCTTGAACCTTCCACACTCCAGTTCTTCTGGAAAATGCGGTCTTGCATACATATGGTTAGGTAAGTCAAGGTTCAAAATGTCTAAAACGTAGAGAGGCTGCATCTGGTAAAATTTAAATGAGATAAAAGATAGCGCTATGATGCTTGACGTAGACTTCCCAAAGATGCTATCGAGCTGAGACATTAAAAGATTTCTTTCTTTCTATAATGCTTGGTTTGAAGTATCCTTTACTTTTCATTTTTGAAGTGAACTTTTCTGACTGAAGCTTTTATTCCGTATTTTTACAATATTGATAAAACAGACGTTTCCTCTGAACCCTTGTTTAAATTCCACAGATGTTACTCTACACAATGGGAATATATATAGAGAGAGAGCATGATTTCACTTAATGTAGACTGTTCGTAGCTACAAGTCAAACTGAGATTGCAAACAACAATGAGAAATAAACTGAAATCGGAAGGGTAATTTCATCCTAAATTATAGGCTTTGTCAGCTTATCTCCATATGCAGAAATAAGCCGCTGTTTCTATAGAACCTTAGGCACATACTGTTGTTGTTTGTCTTTATTATACTTCTATGTGCATCACTTAAATGGTGACTTTTTATCCATAACATCCCTCTGATAAAATGGAAGCATTGCTTGAAGATACTATATTTAAAGGGGATGGCTCACCAAGACAAATCCGCCGCATGATCATTATGCAGTGGTAAAGCCATGGATATCACTCTTTGTAATGCATAGTTTGAAATCCAAAATAAATATGCAGATTACAACCCATGTACATTTTTCTGCCAATAAATCTTGGATTTGCATTATTTAGACCCTTCTTGAGACGTCCTTCGGAGTTTATGTTGGCAGTTCCATCAGATTAAAAGGCAAGAACATGGCTGAATGCAATGTTATTCTTGTCATCAAAATAATGGAAACCACAATGGAAATGTAACCCTGTTATAAGTTAAAGGGGGTAAGTGTTTTTGGATAAATAAAAGTCAATGGAATTGTTTTCCATCATTTAAATGTAACATTTTTGCCCATTTGGGCATCTACGCTACCCTTCGCTCACACGCTGCAGTGCAGGAGGCGTCTTCAGTTATGATTCCTTGCTTTAGGTTCTTGTTGTATTGTCTAAACACTTTCCCATTTCCTCACCTCTGTAATTGATATTCCTCAACACCAATCTCTTACACCTTTGTTTCCCTCTGCTCCACAAATAGCTAATCTTGCCTTTCTGTACATGCTGGATCTATAATGTTACTGTTTGTATTTAGATTTCTGACCTTTGGCTTTTCTTGTGACTATTCTCTTGGATTTTGATTCTGTTCTGTGCTGCTCGACTGGTCCAGACCCCTTGGCTACCTGACTTCCCGTTTGTTGTTTTTAGTTTTGTCTTTGTTCTGTGTCACCTATACCAAGAAGGGACTGACACCAAGTTGTTCTCTGCTGCCTAGGATAGTGAGGCAAGTAGGCAGGGATAAGGTACGGGTTCAGCTTAGGACTCACTATATTGTCATTCCCTTCCTCCTAATGTTCACCAGCAACTACTAGGGAATTGCTCTTCTAGCAAATACCTTACATTAAAGTTTTTTTTCTACTTATGGCAAATACCAAGACTTTCTTAAAACTTCCATCACATATCCATACATATACAATATACCATGTAGTAAGTAACTGAATGTGTGATCTGGGTTTGAGTTGAAGACATACAAAATGCACAGTTGGTGGGCAATTGTGCATCCTGAAACACTGGTGTATAGCACAAATGCAACCTTATAAGTACATAACAATTTATTATACCCTACATACAGCTTGTTTTAGCTTTTTTGGCTAGGGCTAAATTGTGACTTTGGTCGCAAAACCATGGCACTCATTATTTTAACCTTAAAATTGGCATAAATTATGATAAATTTGGCATGGTCAATGGGCCCAACCACAGCACACGCAAAGTTTGTGCCTTTTTTATGCCACACAAGTGACTAAGTGCCATAAGAACTTAATAAATCTGCCCCAATTTTTCTTGAAATCTTTCATATTAGTAAGGGATTTCATGCAAAAATGTAAAAAAGTTATATTTTGAACAAAGTGGATGTAGCAGTACATATTACTGCCCTCACAGCTACTTTAAACTGCTCTCATAGTGCTGTAGATATTGTTAGCAGAATAAAATGATATCTTTCTTATGTTTCAGAGTCCCAGGGATGCGGAGAAAAAGCACTTTTATTCAGTTGAGGATCTTGGAGCACAGGGGGAGTTTTCTTCTAATACCGAGCACTGCTGCATCATCATTAAACATGTCCATACTGCATTCAGTGCCTCCCCCTGGGCAGTGGGAGGAGGATTAAAATAAACAAATTTCCTATAATTTGATTTAAAAAAGAGAAAACTGAGATCTTTAAAAATAATAGAATGTTTCAAATTAATTTGGGTAAGAATGTATTAATAATTAATAAACAATAAACCATTAAAAACAAGAATATTGTAGATTTTGTGCAAATTTCTGTTTTCAACACATTATGTATATATGTACATGGTGGTCACACAGACCATTTCCTGAGAGGTTATGCTCCATGCATCCTCATTTCTCCTCATTTGTAAATACCATTAAAGTCAGAATGAAATAGCCATTAATCAAACTCGAACATATGAAAAATAACCCAACCTTGATAGATGTGGATATTTCTTTGTTATTCAATGTACATATTGTCCAATAATTGCTTCTATGCTTTGTTAAATAAAATATAATATTATAATTAATGATGTGTTGCTTGGGTTCACTTTTATATATGTAATAATGCTATAAAATTCAATTACATAAAATTCGTAAATGAATACAATATAAAAAGGAATAAAATCATCGAAAAGTAATATGACAATCATAAATATCTACAGAAGTGGTGAAGTGAGCAACTCAGTTGAGCGAATGGTGCATAGAGCACGAACAAGGACTTGATAAATGCATTGTGTATAATTGAATAAAATGTACTATTTGCACTGTTACAAACTTTAAGTTTATACAATAAAAACTTGCAGAATAAATATTTGCGAAAGTATGCAAAGATTTAAAAAAAAAATACTCAAATAATAATCATGTTTTAAGAGTTTTCAATTCTTGATGGCTGTAATGTAAGCAGAAATTCTGTATGTTGGTGCCTAAACACTTTATTAGGCTAAGACCCCACGGGACGGGAAAAACAGCAACGCATCGCGGTTCTTCCCACAGCGCTTTACACAGAAAGTTCACAAAGGTTTCCTCCGCGGACTTTCTGTTACAATTATACCTATGGGGAAACAATTGGTGTTTCCTTTGGTATAATTGACATGCTGCGATTTCCAAAACTGTGGAAAAACGGAAATTAAATCCTCTTAAAAAGTGGTGGAAAACCACACGCCCCATAGGGGTTTCTACCCAAAATCGGCGGAGGGAAAATCCCTCAGCCCTTGAATGGTCATTCAATGCAGGTGTATCAAAGTGTTAGCTGGACATATCCAGAAATGTGTGTCCCAAGATGATTAGCTTGTCAAGACAATATTGTTTTGTGATATTTTGTCATAAAGTGATACTGATGTGACCAGATTTACCTGACCTACAGTTCTTTTAACAAATATGATTTGTCATGAAATCAGTTCAACACAACATCAAAACATACAAACAAAAATCTTGAAGGGCGGCAATTTATACACCATCCCTTACAGAGTGACCAAACATGGTCACACATGGACCACACATGATAAGTGGTATTGGTGACCAAGGAACTGGATGCGGCTATAGTATATTGTGTCACCACCCTACAAGAGAACACATCTGTATGCTATAACCCTTTATGTGGCCACCCAGTGGGTGAATTTTTGTTTGTCAAGAGATTAGTTAGCATATTGTGATCTTGTACTGAATTGATTTCAAGAGATAAATTTGAGCTAATTTAGAGGCGGACATGTCTGTACGCACATAATGGATCTTTTATAGAGGAACATTCATACAACAAAAGAGTTTCATAGCAAAAATGAAAATGTTCATGTTGTCAGATTTTGATAGAAAGACCTGATGTTTCTTTCCAGCTCCAACCTTCCTCTCTGACACTAGGGCCAATAGAGCTCATTTGCAGATAGGAGATGAGACTTTCACCACCCAATTGCAAATAGAATGAGATCAACAAGGATTGGGCTCCCTTAGAGACCTAAAACACCCTCCTGGACTGCCGCTGTGACATGTATATCCTTGTTTTATTTGACTATTTAACAACCTTAGAAAACAAAATTGTGGAACATTTGTGAGTGGAGAGTCATAGGCCAACTCTCCTCCTTTTCGAGGGCAAAGATTAAGTTTGACACTTGTATTTAAAGGAGAACTGCGGTCATGAGTGAAAGACTGCAATGCACAAAAAATAAATAAAACATTCAGTAGCACTGAAATCTATGGAAATATAATACTGAATATATGAGCAATTTCAAATTGCATTGCTGCTGTGGGTCCCACTTCTGGTATTTTCACCTATCTTGATAACAGGAATCCCCCAACACCTGTCATGTGACTGCTGGGACTGGAGAGGTGGTCAGATCCTGGGCTACAGAAGATGCATATTGGCACCCCTAATCTCACTGCAGATCTCACATCTACTGGGACATGTAGAATGACGGAACCACTTGGATGCTGCAGTCATGTTTGACAGTGGCTTCCAAGGGGTGAAAACCTCCAATCGGAGCCGTTCTCTAACTGGGGGTTATAGAGCAGGGTTTTAGCTGGCAGTTAAAGCTAACACCAGCTCCCGATGATGTGGGCAGCCGCAAAGGTATTAAAGGGCTGTGACATGACAGGACTGGCTGGCTGCTGATTGGCTGCATGCATGGCACGGTGGGTGATCCCACATTCCCAGAGTTCCTTGCCTCATGTCCTAACATGTGCAGCAGCCATTTTAGGAAAAAACGCGTTTCATTATCAAGAAGTGTGAGGAAATCTGGATTCGATGCCAATCGAATATTTCCTAAAATTCGGATCGAATTCCACTTCATCAGCTTCGTTTCGCTCATCTCTAGTGACCATAGTAGCCCCAAAACGCCAAGACCCCAATACAGTAGCCTAGGAGGAGGGAGGATGAGATTTAAGAAACAGATATCCAAAATGGAAAACTCTAGCGATCCATAAGGAAGTTTCCAGAAATATACACAAACCCCTTAGAACTTTGCACAATGTGCTGAATAAAGAAAACATTAACTTTGGGAGCATTAGCATCGGCAACGCAGTTTATAAAGCGTCTCCATAAACAACTTGAAATATTATGATTAGATTAAACTCTCAAAATCATATTCATAAAAATCCTGTATACTGTATGTGTGCAAATTTTCCACAAGCGTAATTATTTAATGTCAGGATCAGAACGCATAAGTAATTTCTTTTTCTAATTACTTTAGGCAATAAGAAATACATTTATACCTTTTAAACAGCAAATCCGTATTAGCATATTTTCATTAATCTATACATGAATAATTTATAATCTGTATAGCAGTTGTAATTTACTCTATAAAGGTTTTATCCTGAAGGATCTTTTTTGTGACATGTCACTGATTCCCAATTTTTCACATCTCGTCTCGGCTTGTGTTATAAGACAGCGTTATTAGCAAAGGCAACTGATGTCAACAAGAGGAAATTTATTTGCTGCCGAATGTTTGGATCATCTGAGCGCACAAAATCCGCCCCTTATGAATAACAATTTAATCAGGATAGTATATGGAGAGAAGACTGCTTTATAGGTGACTAGTCTATAAAGTCTATCCAGTATGGAAAGAATGCAAAATAAAAGGAGTCTTCCAGATATAACACTTTATTATAGCAGAACAACTATAGGGTGACTGTGTTATGCACACAGCCATAGTAGACCGCCATAAAACCCTCAAATTTGTACGGAGCTCTAAGATACCACTCATAAAAGTCTATACTACTGCATCGTACCTCCTGGTGCCTCCTGTCTCATACTGACATGTAAAATAGTTCCTTTTGTCAGACTCAGTATACAGTATATTGAATGCTTTAATACAGAAGTGCTGACTCCCCTATAATACAGTACTTCTATAATACATCATACACCAGCAAAAGGAGTGTCTACGACTTTATCTTTACTTTGAGAGCAAAGTATTATATAATATTTATTTGAAAAAAATTGTGAGTTTTTTAAATTTTTAATAAAGGTCTGTTAGTGCAATGAATGAGTTAAAAGTACACCCATATACAGTCCTATGAAAAAGTTTGGGCACCCCTATTAATCTTAATCATTTTTTGTTCTAAATATTTTGGTGTTTGCAACAGCCATTTCAGTTTGATATATCTAATAACTGATGGACACAGTAATATTTCAAGATTGAAATGAGGTTTATTGTACTAACAGAAAATGTGCAATATGCATTAAACCAAAATTTGACCGGTGCAAAAGTATGGGCACCCTTATCATTTTATTGATTTGAATTCCCCTAACTACTTTTTACTGACTTACTGAAGCACAAAATTGGTTTTGTAACCTCAGTGAGCTTTGAACTTCATAGCCAGATGTATCCAATCATAAGAAAAGGTATTTAAGGTGGCCAATTGCAAGTTGATCTCCTATTTGAATCTCCTCTGAAGAGTGGCATCATGGGCTACTCAAAACAACTCTCAAATGATCTGAAAACAAAGATTGTTCAACATAGTTGTTCAGGGGAAGGATACAAAAAGTTGTCTCAGAGATTTAACCTGTCAGTTTCCACTGTGAGGAACATAGTAAGGAAATGGAAGACCACAGGGACAGTTCTTATTAAGCCCAGAAGTGGCAGGCCAAGAAAAATATCAGAAAGGCAGAGAAGAAGAATGGTGAGAACAGTCAAGGACAATCCACAGACCACCTCCAAAGAGCTGCAGCATCATCTTGCTGCAGATGGTGTCACTGTGCATCGGTCAACTATACAGCGCACTTTGCACAAATAGAAGCTGTATGGGAGAGTGATGAGAAAGAAGCCGTTTCTGCACGTACGCCACAAATAGAGTTGCCTGAGGTATGAAAAAGCACATTTGGACAAGGCAGCTTCATTTTGGAAACAAAAATTGAGTTGTTTGGTTATAAAAAAAGGCGTTATGCATGGCGTCCAAAAAGAAACAGCATTCCAAGAAAAACACATGCTACCCACTGTAAAATTTGGTGGAGGTTCCATCATGCTTTGGGGCTGTGTGGCCAATGCCGGCATCGGGAATCTTGTTAAAGTTGAGAGTCGCATGGATTCCACTCAGTATCAGCAGATTCTTGAGAATAATGTTCAAGAATCAGTGACGAAGTTGAAGTTACGCCGGGGATGGATATTTCAGCAAGACAATGATCCAAAACACCGCTCCAAATCCTCAGGCATTCATGCAGAGGAACAATTACAATGTTCTGGAATGGCCATCCCAGTCCCCAGACCTGAATATCATTGAACATCTGTGGGATGATTTGAAGCGGGCTGTCCATGCTCGGCGACCATCTAACTTAACTGAACTTGAATTGTTTGTCCAAAATACCTTCATCCAGGATCCAGGAACTGATTAAAAGCTACAGGAAGTGACTAGAGGCTGTTATCTTTGCAAAAGGAGGATCTACTAGATATTAATGTCACTTTTCTGTTGAGGTGCCCATACTTTTGCACCGGTCAAATTTTGGTTTAATGCATATTGCACATTTTCTGTTAGTACAATAAACCTAATTTCAATCCTGAAATATTACTGTGTCCATCAGTTATTAGATATATCAAACTGAAATGGCTGTTATAAACACCAAAATATTTAGAACTAAAAATTATTAAGATTAATAGGGGTGCCCAAACTTTTTCATAGGACTGTATATGTTTTCAGTGAGTTCTGGGATTCTGTGGGAGCTTCAGGCATCTTCTGCCTTTGTTTACATGGTGTTAGCTTCAAGCTATGTAGTTTAACTCACTGTGATTGCTCCCCCTCTCCTCTCTCACTCTGTTACACCCCCCTCCCAGTTTCCCTATCTGAGCTATCCCACCACCTACTACAGTCTGCCTTCCCTTGTCTCCCAAGCTAAGCTAGCTATCCCGCTCATTACTAAGACTCCTGCTCCATCATATCATAATAACCTAGCTTCTGATCTTGGAGGCAGTTCCTCCTTTCTCCTACACCAGTCTTTCTCAAAGTGGGCGATAACGCCCCCTTGTGGGCGCTGGAGGCCTATAGGGGGGCAGTAAAGGGCACAGAGAAGATTGGGGGGCGTTGAAGCGGTTTAGGGGGGCGATGGCTAATTTAAAGGGGTGGTATCATAACAATGATTCTATCTATACTGCTTGTTAATGTGGATTTAAGACTTTTCCTAAATACACTGCTTCAGCAAAACTGCTTTGTTTGTCCACTATCTTACTTTATTCACTTCATTATGGACACTAGCACCTGGTCCCCTGCTCATTGCTGAGGGAGCCACATCACCTAGCTCCCTGCTGTGAGATAGAGGGTGTGTGTGGAATAAGTGCTTTCTTATATAAAGCAGTCTAAATCCTACTGGGCTAAAGGACCTGGTCTCTCTGTTCACTAGGATAAAGCTTTATTATATAGAGCAGGCTGCTAGTGGGCAGAGGAGCCAGGTCCTTTAGGAAACTCCGTACAAGGTAAATCCAAGTCTACAGGACCTTTTGATGACATCACAGGCCCTTCTGTCATCCCATAGGATCACGCTATGTGGTGGGCGGAGCTACACGCTAATTTTGGGGTGGGGCTAATTGACGCGCGCAAACAGGAAGAAAGAAGATTTTTAGGCTGCTTAGAAGGCAGATCAAGCTTCATGAGGCTACTCCTTTAAAATAGTTTTTTTTGCTTTAACACAAACTTTACCGCTCCTTTACGCTTAACGCGCGTTTCCTCGTGTAACGCCATCTAGGGGACTAGACAGTAACTATTTCCTGTCCAAAAGTTGTCAAACTGTACCATAGATAGTTGCTGTGGCAACGTTGCTAACTAAAAAGAGAAATCGGTTGCAGATTACCGAACGCGGTGACTCACGGCTGTTTTTGAGTAAATTCGAGCCTGATATTAACAAACTTGTTAAAAATCATCAAATTCATCCTTCACATTAGATTAGTTTTAAAATTAAAATTGAAATGTTTGTTTTAATAACATAAATAAAAGTTTTCCTAATATTACAAAATGGTGTTTTACATTACCCTCATCAGAAAGTCTTATTTTCACATGACACACATAATTTAATTATTAACATAATGACTGCGATTGTGATTGTGACCTCTGTCCTACACTGTGCACAGGCTGGAGTTGCTGTGTACAAACCAGAAGTGTGCAGAGACTCGCAGAGTCATTACCTCCATCCTCCAGCAAGTGCTTAAAGAGAGGAAGAGGGGAGGAGATGTTCACAGACAGGAAGGCTGGTAAGTATTGATGGGGTTGAGTATTGGTGACGTTCCGTTTCGGAGGTGGTGAAATAGAACATCACTGGATTATCAGAACATGTCCCTGGGGTCACTTTCTGATATGGGTAATTATACATTTTTTTATACAAGTGATTTAGAAGTTAAGTGGGTGAAATGGCTTTTAGGGATTAAGGGAGAAGACGGTATCAATGTGGTGGCCATAACATAGTGACCTAATAGTCATGATCTACCCCCAATAAGAAAAAGACAGTCATGATCTACTATAAATTACAGCTCCAACATAAATAAATCATGCATCTGTCTAGCTTTGCATTGTCACTGAAAAAATAATGTGCTACTGTACATATACATGTATTACAGACTCCAATATTGCAGAAAATCTGGGGAACATAACTTACATAGTTACATAGTAGATGAGGTTGGATGAAGACATCAGTCCATCAAGTCCAAGCGATAACCCTACAGTCCCTTACAGTGTTGATCCAGGGGAAGGCAAAAAACCCCATGAGGCTCATGCCAATTGCCCCATTTCAGGGTAAAAAATTCCTTCCCGACTCCGATCTGGCAGTCAGTATAAAAGCCCTGGATCAATGTGTCCTTAAAATCTAGAGTCCATAACCATTAAAAATTTAAATTTTTTTGGAACACATAGAGATGAAAAACTGGAGTTGGTGGCTAAATAGTATTTAACAACTTAGTAGATGAAGATAAAATATTAAAAAATGACTTCATTTCCCATATCGTTTAGTATTTTTTGCAATTAGTTTGAGACCGTAATGCTAAAGAAAATGTAAGAAAGTTTCCTGATATTTCTATGTTGGTAATAAATGCACTTTGTAGTTACAACTTCTGTTATTTCACAGCATCACATGCTAATTTGGCTTGTTTAGTATTTTGATCCTGTTTTCCATCTGCTCCTCCAGCGAGTCTTGCATTTCAGCTGGTGCCCTTTAACTTGCGATGCCGTATCTCTTGCTGCTAATTGTAACATTAAAATTAATAGCATGATCTCACACACAGTATAAACCATTCTGTCACATATCGGCAACTTCCCTGAAGAGCTCTCGAAAAAGTGATAAAAGACACAGATTTAAATGAAAAAAATAATTTAAAACAGGAATTATCTCATCGTAGTTATCGAATCGAAAGCACGTCTTGTAAAATAACAGCCTATTGTTCCAAATTGTATCAGTTATAAGATCAAGTATTTTATATTGAAAATTATGTGAAATATATCAAATGGACAGGTAGGGCACTTGTGGAAAAAAACAGAGCGCTCATTGGGTGATAACGTCACAGACAATGGATGCAGTTAGCTGTTCACTTTGTGGTTGGGTACTCACCTTTGGTGAGAAAATATACAACAAAATTCTCCCATTGATCCCCAGTAAGAGGGTTGAAGAGGAGTGTGATTCCAGCAGGTACGTCACCCATGTCCCAATGGGGTTGTTGATTTAGGATAACTCTTAACCATTTGCCCTTTTGAGGTATATTAAATTAATAGGACCCCTAGTAGCTCAACCTGGCTGAAGCCTCTGACCTTCTCTCTCCATCTTCTGCACAACTCTCCCAGGTTGTGGGCACTGTACTCCAGTCCTAGTCCATAAAGTGCGAGTTCTAGGCTTCAAGAGACTATAAAACTCATCTGCCTATTCTCAGGCTCTGTATGTGAGCTATCTAAGGCTTCTTTCTCTGCAGAAGTGTGCCTGAGCAAATAGGTTCCTAGCTTCTTAGTTTCTGAAAAACGTTTCTCTGCTATATTTCCTGATTACCTGTGTTTGACCTTGACTTCTTTACCTGACTCGGATCCTTTTCCACCTGCCCTGACCCACTGCTTCCCTGCAGTTCAGGTCCCCAAATGAGGATCAAAGGATGTGCTACAGAGCATCCTTTGGATAATACCATTGCCTAAATTGTAGAATAGGAGGTCCACATATAAATAAATAAAGAATAGAAATAAAAACTGGTATGGTCTGTTTTTCTTCCTTATGGGGTCCAACACTCTTCTATGACGTCAAGCACCCAAGGTCACCACTGAAGCAGTAATTGAGCCTCATTGGCGACATAGGAATCTGTAAACATTTACTCCAGACCTTCTCTATATGCATTGTTTTTAGAACCTGCTTGTCCCTCAGGTTGTGGTGTTGCCCTCTACTACTACTCCTGGTTTACTACTGCCGTGATCCTAGTAACAGAGTATAGTTAAAAAGAGAAAGGTCCATCAGCGATAATGGGAAAAGAATATGGTTGTGGATTAACCAACGAAGACTGATAGTTTCTGTACTTCTTTCTTTTTTGGGGGAGGAGGAGTACTGGAAGTGATGATATGGCTGCCACTGAGCCCTAATAAGATAAGATAAGATATTCCTTTAATAGTCCCACATTGAGGAAATTTCAGCATGTTACAGCAGCATAGCAATACAGGTACAGGATAATACACAGTAATATAAAACAGACATAGACACACATATACTGAGAAGAGAAGATATACTAGGAGTCCATAGCAGCTAAGGAAACGGAAGAGAAAGAAGGAAGACTTCATAACCATAATCATTAGTTCTCTGTGCGGAGTGATCTTCGCTTGGTCTGATGTAGATTATACAGCCTGATCGCGATTGGAAGGAAGGACCTGCGATAGCGCTCCTTCTCACACTTGGGGTGAAGCAGATGGTCACTTACAGTGCTGCCAAGTCCCATCAAGGTCCCATACATGGGGTGGGATTTGTTCTCCCGCATGGAGGTCACCACAGACAGTATCCTTCTGTCACCCACCACCTGTTCTGGGTCCAAGGGGCTCCCCAGGACAGAGCTGTCCCTTCTGATCAGCCTGTCAAGTCTATTTCTGTCCCTGGTTGATATACTGCTCCCCCAGCAGGCCACACCAAAAAAGATGGCTGAAGCAACCACAGAGTTGAAGAAGGCCCTAAGAAGTGTCCCCTGGACTCCGAAGGCCCTCAGCCTCCTGAGCAGGTAGAGTCTGCTGTGGCCCTTTCTGTGCAGCGCCTCCAGGTGATCAGCCCAGTCTAGTTTATAATTGAGGAGCACACCCAGATACTTATAGGTCCTGACTATCTCAATACATGTCCCTTGGATCTCCACTGGGTTTGGAGCACCTCTCTGTTTACTAAAGTCCACCACCATCTCTTTGGTCTTCCCAGCATTAATTCTGAGCTGGTTCTGCTGGCACCATTCAACAAAATCCGGTTTAATCTTCACATCATTGAGATTGTATGGAATTACAAGAGGAAACGTAACTTTCTAAAATTCTTACTTTGTAGCAATTCCCCCTGCCTAAAACGTTTGTGCAACACTATATCTTCATAGATACTGAATTGTTCAATACAACCAGATTTGACCACTACCAACAAACAACTGAAAACAATGGTGTCCACCACTGACAGTATACATATCATTCGCCATCGCCGTAAATCTCTCCATTTATTAAACCCTTAAAAGCATTAATTGTCAGCTGACATTAGGTAATTATCTGGTTATTTCCTTTACATTAGTAATTAAGCTTATCTCATTTCCTTTTCTCATTACCATCCTCTCTCTAGATTAATTAACTCTTCATCAATGTCCTCTTCTAGTTCTCACTGTTGTACAATGTACAGGACATCATGAATATCACTTACTGCCTTTTACGTCTTACAAGAAAAAAGTGGGGCCGACTGAATGGACTTTGTGGTCTAGTCTATGTGTCTAAGTCAATGTTTCAAGATGGATAATACTACAGTAGCAAACAGTGAATGCGAATATACAAAACAACTGTACAGAGAGTTACATAAAAGCTACGAACTAGAATATATGTGAATGGAAATTTAAAGGGGTTTATGGGACTATAATATGGATAATGTATCCTTAGGTTGGGCTGTTAACATAAGGCAGGTGTGTGTTAGTCTATTTTTCTACTTTAACACACTATACTTGATCTTTGTTTATTATACTCCTCAGAGTATAAGAATTACCGTATTTTTCGGACTATAAGACGCACTTTTTTCCCCCCAAATTTGGGGGGAAAAGAAGGGTGCGTCTTATAGTCTGAATGTGGCGCCTGGCACCCGCCGTAATAGAGAGACGGATGCCGGCGAGGGATAGACGCCGGGGCCTGAGACATCGCTGCGCTCCTCTTCCCTGCATGAAGCCAGCAGCGTCAGGGGCGATGCTATTCCGCTCCTCCGTCCCCCCGCCGGTGGCTTCATGCAGGGCAGAGGAGCGCAGCAATGTCGTAGGCCCCGGCACCTGTGCCAGCGTCTATCCCTCCCCGGCATCCGCCTCTCTAGTACAGCGGATGCCGGGTCAGTATCAGCGGCCCCTTCTCCCCTTCTCATACCTGTGAAGTTGCAGGCCGGCTCCTGCGCGGCGATATCGCAGGAGCCGACCTGTTCGGGTGACAGCCGGGAGCCTAATGAGGCTCCCAGGCCTGTCACGGCTATATTAGTATTGCGGCTGGTCTCTATGACCAGCCGTAATACTAATAGACAGAATGTCCCATAGACGGCAATACAGTTGTATTGCCGTCTATGGGACTTGCAATCAAGTGACCGCAGGTTCAAGCCCCCGGGGGGGAATAAAATAGTAAAAAAAAAAAAAAAAAACTTAAAAAATATTTAATAAAAATATGAAATAAATAAAAGTTCTAAATCACCTCCTGTCCCTAGAATATATATATAAAAGTAGAAAATCATATATCATAAACCACCGTTTTTTTTTTCAATACAAGGTGATCTAAGCAATATATAGTCCCCAAAATGGTATAACTAAAAAGTACTTCTGGCCCCACAAAAAAAAAAAACACTCTATGCGTCCCCGTACAGCTGCAGGGTCACCTGTCAATGTGGCCTTGCAGCTGTTGCAAAACTACAACTCCCATATATTAAATATTTTACCATTTTTTGCTTCCAAATTTTTTTTCCCTATTTTCCTCCTCTAAAACCTAGGTGCGTCTTATAGTCCAGTGCGTCTTATAGTCCGAAAAATACGGTAACTTTGTTGGATTTGTACCAGATGTACCCCAAATATACCAGGTGGCAAAGGCTACTGAAGTAGATGGAGAGCATAAGCAGTCTACTCCTACTCAAGTACTAGGAGTGGAACTACAGCCCCATCTCAATGTATAAATTCCATATAATATTCTAAAGCAGACAATTGTGTGGGTTGGAATTGGATTGGACTGTAGACAAAATGCTCAGAAGTCTTGACTAATTCTTCTAGAAGTAACTAAGAGAATTATTTGTAAAGCTGAACCTGGAGAAGCTTCTCTACAGCCAACAGCAGTGAGTTACAGTATCTCAGTTTTTCATTTACTGAGTTCAATCACTTTTTATTTTGATGAAACTTGGCAAATGGTCCCGAGTTACCAGTAAGTATCCGGCGTAGCCCGAAGCATTTCCATCCTATACATACATATATTACATTGGCCATGTCATTTGGAATTACCTTTCTGCACATTGGAATATTATCTATCAATGAATTACTCCACAATGCACCATAAAATAGACCCTGAGTAAATATGTTTGTGCTGGATGCTGAGATATGTTCTTCTCTATGTCATCACCACCACGGTGCTTGCCACAAGCTGAGCCTCATAATTAAAACCATGATAATGTCTTCTTCTACTGCACACAGATGTATAAGGTGGAGAAACTAGAGAAGAATTACTAGCAAACCTAGCACATGTTGAGGATCACTAGATCAAGAAACTAGCCCTACAAGCGATAAAAATAAGGCAAATAATAAAAACAAATCAGCTCCTTATTAGACATCTAGACCACAAATTATTTTTTGGGGTAAATTGTTCAGTCTTTTGTGCATCTATTAGTCTTATCTATGCAGTTCTATGGTAAGACACTTTACATGTACTTCACACATACTCTCCTCTACCTGCACCCACCCATGGCAGAGCACATTAATGTTGTGGCCATTGATTGGGTGAGTTGGCATACTCAACCATTTTCTGCTATGTCGGGGTGGGTGCACAAGGTGGAGCTGAAAGAGTACCCGAGCACCATTGGAATGACAGTGGTGAGGGATAGGTGGAGGTGAAGTACTTCTCTATTTTTCAACCATTTTCAGTACCCTTAGGGTCTGTTCAAACAGAGTTTTTTGGCAGCGGATTTTGACGTGAAATCCGCTGCCAAAAACGGTTCCCATTGACTTCAATGGGAGCAGCTTGCTTCTTTTTTCCACTAGCTAGTAGCGGGGAAAAAAAAGTGAGCCATCCTATCTTGCCACAGGTCCCGTCAGCCATGGTGCGAGGCTCTCTCCCGATTAGGCCCATTCATTTGCGCCTAATCCGAAGCGGAATGCCGCAACGGGATACCGATCCGCTGTACCGGTATCCTGTCATGGCTAACCACGCAGAATGTTCACACACGGAATCCAAATTCCGCCGTGTGAACATACCCTTAGCATACTAAGGGGTGAAACCACGTAGGATACAGAATCGATATGTGATCTGGGACCCCTACAGATGAGCTGTTCAAAGAGGCAGCAGCCATCATCTCTTCTTTGTGCTAATGACATCACATTCATTGGTCACATGGTACACAAACAGCTCAGCTCCATTCAAATGAAGCACAGTCCCTCTTCAATCAGCTGATCTGTGGAGGTCCCGGGTGTCAGACCTCTGCTATTTTCATATTGATGACCTAAGGATATCCATATGTAAATTCCGGAAAACTCTTTAAGGCTGAGGCCCCATGTTGCGTAGAAGCTGCTTTTTTTGTTGCAGATTTTGCTGCAGTTTTTTGATCTAAAGCCAGAAGCAGATTGAACAGACAGTAGAAGATATTTCTCATTCATTCCATAGACATTATTATGTTTGGCTCCAAAAAATACAGCAAAATCTGCAACAGAAAAAGCAGCGTTTCTGCACTGTGAAGACTTTGTGCGTGAGGAATATAGTTACATAGTTGATGAGGTTGGATAAAGACATTAGTCCATCAAGTCCAACCTATAACCCTGCAATGTTTTTGTGTATTATTTTTGCTTGTTGTATTTTATTATTTATTATCCTTACATATATTTATTATTGCTTATTATATGATTTTTTGAGAATTGATTAAAAAAAAAACATTATGCCAGTACAGAAAAGTAGAATAAACTTCCAACACGTCAGCCATGCTTCGTAAAGGTTATCTCTTAAAATCATACATTGTGATCCTTCAATTCCGTCATTTCGTGGATGGGTTAATTTCTTATCTTAACGTGGTGTTTCATAGTCAGAAGTGAAATGCTGTTGCTTAATCAGGACTGAAAATTGGGACTGGGTGATGTAATCTTGCGTTGTCTTTAATACATAATGACAGGATAGACGGTGCCAACTCCACAGTGCAGCAGCTGAGCTAAGCAACAAATGCTTCTCCAATATGTTATCAGGGAACATTTTACTCCAGAGCGTAATGATCTAGACATAAACAGCAATTGGCATAAATAACTCCCTATGTAGAAAAAAGTTCATCTAATCTTATAAAATTCATGGTTAGCATTAAAAAAAGTTTTATTACTACTCTACAATATATTTACTATGATCATGTTTTGTATAAAACCTGGATTCTGGTTCAAGATTTTTTATTTTGCTGAAATTTGATTTCTAGTTTAATCCCATAAAACAAGAAATCTGAGCACAACAATGAAAGTATCACATCTTATCCTTACAGATCACAGTCTTATTATGTTTATTAGTTATAATGGAGGAGATTACATTAGAATTAGGATTTGGGATACACAGAATAGGTAATTATGGAGGCCATTGACTTTGAGAAAGGGGTTGCCATGTATGAATACAGGAAACAATGCTGTCCCTTGGAACTTCTTACTATAGTTAATTGTATTTTGCATCTAATTGACAGATTATGCTGAGTCAGGGAATAAGTACCACTTGTCTTTATTACATTATAAGAGGGGTATCAGCATCCAATTATATCATTGCATTAACTTCTTGTCCCAAATAGTAGTAACACGATCACTTTGTTCATCATGGGATCAGATGGTATTAGTGATCATAGGGAGACCCAATCACGTTGCTCATCATGGGATCAGATGGTATTATCGACCATAGGAAGACCAGATCACTTGCTCATCGTAGGATCAGATGGTAGTAGCGGTCATAGGAAAAACCAATCACGTTGCTCATCAAGGGATCAGATGGTATTAGCGATCATAGGAAGACCCGATCACTTTGCTCGTCATGGGATCAGAAGGTACTAGTGATCATAGGAGGACCCGATCACTTTACTAATCATGAGATCAGATGGTATTAGCGATCAAAGGAAGACACAATCACTTTGCTCAACATGGGATCAGATGGTATTAGTGATCATAGGGAGACCCAATCACGTTGCTCATCATGGGATCAGATGATTTTATCGACCATAGGAAGACCAGATCACTTTGCTCATCGTAGGATCAGATGGTAGTAGCGATCATAGCAAGACCCGATCACTTTACTCATCATGAAATCAGATGGTATTAGCAATCATAGGAAGACCTGATCATGTTGCTCATCATGGGATCAGGGGTATGTCATTTATTTTTTTAAAGCTTTATTAAATTTTATTGAAAGCGGTATCTTTAATATACATGGTCACAATAAAAAATATACTGTGTAGGGACTAAAAGGGGCCACTATTAAAGCTTGGATTCCAATTTAGGACACTTTTACTCTAGGATGGATCAAGGGAATACTATTAATCACTAACACTGTTCGGGAACATAAAAGGTGCACTGTTATATGTGGATCGTTAAGAAGGGCATTGTTTCTGTGTGGTGCTTAAAGGGATAGTTTTACTGTATTAGGCATAATAATGAATTCATAATAATGAATTGTACTGTTGTTGTGGTTTGGTTCACCATGTGTCTAATGCTAATGTTTTTGAGACATTATGGATTCGGTACTGGAAGAAGTATCATAGTGGTCTGGGACAGACAGAGGAGAAAACGGAGTCTTAACAGTGTCATTCTAGAGACAGGTAAGAGTTAAAAACCAAGAAGGCATTATTACTGTGTAGTGCCTAAAGGGGCACAATAAAGGGGTAGTTTTACTGTGCTAGGCATTATTATCATCTGGACTGTTGTTCCAGTTTGGTTCTCCATGTGTCTGATACAAAATGTTTTGGGAAATTAGAGATTTGGTACTGGAAGTGGTATCATGGTGGTCTGGCACAGACAGAGGAGAAAAGGAGAGTTTTAACAGTGCTATTCTAGAGATGGGGGAAAGTTAAAGGGGTTGTCCACTTTCAGACCAATATTGACAAACAAATGTACAATAGAAGGATATACAATTTTCCAATATACTTTCTGTATCAATTCCTCACGGTTTTCTAGATTTTGGCTTGTTGTCATTCATTCTGTTACTTCTAGAGCAGGGGTAGGGAACGTATGGCTCTCCAGCTGTTGCAAAACTACAACTCCCAGCATGCATACTGGCTCTGCTGTTCTGGGAACTCCCATGGAAGTGAATGGAGCATGCTGGGAGTTGTAGTTTCACAGCATCTGGAGAGCCAAAGTTTCCCTACCCCTGTTCTAGAGGATAAAACTCTGACCATGGTCATGTGATTTACGGTCCATCATCATGTGATGAGGACACAGGTGCACAGCTGATTACCAGGCAGCTTTCTGATTACTGTGCTGTGACTGTAACGAGCGGCACCTGTGTGCTCATCACATGACCATGGACCGTAAATCACATGACCATGGACCGTAAATCACATGACCATGGTTAGCGTTTCATCCTCTAGAAGTAACAGAATGAATGACAGCAAGCCAAAATCTAGAAAACCGTGAGGAATTGATACAGAAAGTATATTGGAAAATTGTATATCCTTCTATTGTACATTTGTTTGTCAATATTGGTCTGAAAGTGGCCAACCCCTTTAAGGACCAAGAGGGCATTATTACTGTGTAGTGCCTAAAGGGGCACAATAAAGGGGTAGTTTTACTGTGTTAGGCATTAGTATCATCCAGATTCATATTCCTATTTGGTTCACCATATGTCTGATACTAATGTTTTTGGAAAATTCTGGAAGAGGTATCATGGAAGAGGAAAAAAGAGAGTGTTAACAGTGTCATTCAAGAGATAGGGGAGAGTTAAGTGAAATAATGTCCTGCTTAATTTACTCTAAAGGGGCAAAATAAATACACTGGTGGTGGGGATACATATCATGAGTTTGGTGCATCTTCTGAGAACCCTTGCTGGAATAGATTTTTGCTGTCACCTCCTCCACTCATATGGAATAAATGACGCCCACACCCCGTTCCTTACACCACCCTCTTTCTGAAAAATGGCTAATCTGATGCCAAAACACAACTTACAACTATTTTAGTTACAAGTGGTGTTACATAGTAACAAATCAGCAATTTGAATCTATTTCACACCAAAAACTGGAATAACAGATTATGTCGTTCCTAACATTATTTTTGCAGTTTTTTTTTAATCTAAACTACAAGATATCAACCATGGAGAGGATGTGAAAAAAAGGCTACTGAACTTAGTCCAGGGATCCCAGGGGGAAATACTGTCGAAAGAGTGCATGAATTATGTTTGGAAGCTAAGAGTTATTCTATCCTTACAGGTTCACATTGAGATTTTACTTATTGGGCATTGAAGGTGGTCTACCTTGTCCTATAGCCATAAGCCATAGTGGAAATTGGGCATGGCATCAACGATAGTAGAGCTATTTCATGGGAATTAGAATAGAATTAGACCAGAACCCATCTGTAATATCACATCTTTCATAATTTAGTAACCTCTCCTACTAGGAAACTTAGAGCCTATCCCCTTCCACAACTTCAGCATAGGGCTAATCTCTTAGCAAAGATGGAATCCAATCTTTCTGGTAAGCTTTATTACTCCACGAATAATCCCTATAATACAGTACAGTACAGAACCACCATATGCCGGAATACATAGTATATATGGCTCCAAAGTGGCTATAGCTATAGGCACTCCTCATAATCAGGTCTTATGTGCATGATGCCAGAATCAGATACTAGTGGGTACATATTTTAACGTTGTGTTGAAATTTGTGATCCTACCTAAACATGTATAGAGAATATACTGTACTTATATCTTAAGTTAGCAGTAAAGTAAGTCTTAAGCAAAAATACGTCTTAGACTTTTCAGAAAGTTTGCCTTGACATAACAAAAAAGCTCAGGGCTTGGAATTTTGATGACATGTAATTTTTTATTTAGACTATCAATTCACATGTCAGTATTCCGAGGGCTCAGCTATTTCTCTCAGGTCGCGATGTGCAGTTTGACCCAAAGAAAATATCTGATATTTCCAAAGTTTCTTCTGAAATGTGAATTATAAATTAAACATATAAAGATATGATCAGCAACTGGAGTAATGTCATTTAATGAGTTCAGTTTTAATAAACTATACAAATCATTCATATAAATCAAAGTTCACCTTTTCTTGCATATTAGGATTCTGCAGTGTCAGCAGTTCTAGAGTAAACTCTGGTTACTACTTTTACAAATACAGTAAGATTGCTTAAAGGGGTTTCCAAGAAGTGTTCATCTCATTACCTGGTCCTGGAGACGCTGATGATGGACCCGGGGATTCCGGAAATGTCATGAACTGGGTCATGTGATCTGAGGTATCAGTCAACCCCTGGTTATTCTACCCCCTCCTTCACCAATCTCACAAGTAATTAATTATCTGTGCTATGTGGGTTGGCCAACTTATAATAAAGCAAGTCCACATAGCACAGGTAATTAATTCCCGAGGAGGAGGGAACCGAGCAACCCAAGGGTGATGTAATCCAGAGGGCTGACGGCTGCCTGGTACCAGGTAATTAAATTGTGGCGTTTCCAGCCCGTGGGGCCCCGGCCTTAAAGGGGTTTCTCATTTCTTATTTTTACCCCATAGGGTGCCAAAAAATAACAAATACTATATACTCACTTGTCTGTTCAGCCAGGATCCAGAGGAAAATCTCAGTTTGGATCCCTTTGTCTTCCGGAACTTTGGCCTGTACAGGAGCAGATCAGCCAATGGCTAAGGAGTGATTTTCTTTTCCAGTGGGGCATCACTTCTCAAACACTGATTGGCTGATGCGCTTGTGTGCAGGCAGAAGGTGAATAAAGATTGAGGATTTGAATGGAGACTCTTCAACTCTCAACTGGATCCCCAGCCAAATGGATCCTTAAGGAAAAAAAAATAAGTGGAATGCCCTTTTAGGCTCAGGCTCCACTTGCCGAAAACGCTGCAATTTGCCCTGCGTTTTACAGTACTTGCAAAGTGGATATGGGATTCATGTGAATCCCATCCCCACTTTGCGTAAAAAATTGCAGCATGGAAACGCTGTGACTTCCAAAACTGTTGCGGTTTTGAAAATCGTAGCAGGTCAATTATATCTATGGAAATGCCAGCGGTTTCCCCGTAGATATAATTGTAACAGAAATCCTGCGGAGGAAAACTCTGTGAACTGTCTATTCAAAGCACTGCGGGAAGAACTGTGATGTGTTCACAGTGCAGTTGTAAAGCGCTGCGTTTCCGGCCTTAAAGTAATGAGTATATATCATATTGAAAAATTGTAGTACATAGTGATTTCAAAATATACTAACTTTATACAAATGGACAATTCCATTGATAAATAACTATAGGAACTGTACAAAGCTTTGAACTTGCTAAATGTAAAGACAGAGAAACACTAACAGGAACCTTCTTCATCTCCTCCATTCTAAGCAAGCGAACGTCTGATACAAGTCCAATACTGTATTAATGTAAACTGCTCAGCTGGTTACATCTGATATTACAGTACTGCACCAAACTACACAGACGTAATATGGTAAATGAATTCGATCAAGGGTTAAAGTGTAGACTGACCTCATTAGTTTTTTGTATAAACTGCACAAGCAATGAGAGAAAGAGATGAATGTGGCCGAGGCAATCCTGATTGATTAAACTGTCTCTGTGTTTTTGGGAACATGTTGGTTCAAATAGTAAGTCAACAGAGCAATGACCCAGGCACAGATAACTATAATAGGGCTACAAAGCAATCATATGCTAGGGCTTTTTTTTTTTTTTTTTTTTTTTATCCACAACATCCTATTACATAGATACATTGTTTAAAAATACAGTAAGGTAAATCAAAATATTCCTGGGCTTCATCAAAGGGTTCGAGGAATTGCATACCATGCAAGCAATAAGAAGATGTATGATAAGAAGTAATTTTAACACCTATATAGAAATGTTGCAAAGTAAGAAAGAATAATTTCATAAATAGAAGTTAATAGTTTATTTTCGTAATTAACAAAATTAAGTGAATAAGGAAACGAGAAATCTAAATCCCATCAATACTTGGTGTGACCTTTGCCCTTTGCCTTCCATCAGTTCTTCTTGGTTCACTGGCAGATTATTTTTGAAGGAACTCACCTGGAGGTTGTTCCCGCCATCTTGGAGAACTAAGCATAGATCTTCTCTGGATGTCGGTTTGCTCCAATCCTTCTGTCTCTTCATGTAATTCCAGACAGACTGGATGATGTTAAGATCAGGGCTCAGTGGGTGCCATAACATCACTTCCAGGACTCCGACTCCAAAGGGCAGTCACACCAAATATTGATGCGGCTTAGATACATTGTTAAGATTTCCATCTTTGATAGCAATGTTACTTTACAGTATTTTTATTTTTTAACAACAGTTTTATGGTTAGGGTTACAGGTGTACATAAAATAAAACAAAACAGGACCAAAAGAAAAACCTTGCCTGTTTGACACTTGTGAAATATATAATGCTAGCTAGCAGTTGGAGAGCTTTTCTCTGCCAACTTTATGAAACAAAACAACCTTTTGCTTACATGTTTTTCTCATACGCACAGGCTTTTTGTATGTCCAGACAGAGAGCGATAGATATCCTCATAGTCTCTCTTAAATACCTAAACTTTGTCAATTAACTAATTAATTAATTAGCAGATGAGGGCCTGTGTCTTCCCCTTCACATGTAAAAGAAATCTGGCGAAATATACCTCCTCTCCATCATCAAGCCTGTGTTATGTCAGTCCAGGTAGCTGCAACGGGGCTAAGGAATAGCAGTAGGGAATCTCGCCCTGCACTACTCCCACTAGCTATCCCGGTCCCTGCCTCACGGGTGTGGGTCGGCTGTTCTCAGGCTAAGCCTGACCCCGACAGCTCCTCTCTCACTGATACCGTAGGCCTAGAGGGAAGTGGGAGAAGGAATGCCCTATAAGATCTCTAAGGACTGGAGACTAAAAGGGGGTCACCCCTAACGAACAAGTGAGGCTGCTACTGACAGGGACTGACAAGGGTGTGCGCTGACTAACAACACAAGCAGCACACAGGAAAAATGTGGGAAAGGATTCCCCCAAACCAATATGGGAAGGAACCTTACACTAGGAAACAAACACAGGGAAACTGAGTAGAAATCAAAGGATAAGGCAATTCACTCACACAGTCAATAACACACAGAGGTAGGATTGGTGAACACAGAACGGAAAACACACAAACCAACTTGTTCACCCAAACCTCCCAAAAACCAACCACGGAACTTCCTCTATCCCAGATAACCACCTACTCCTCCTGCTAAGGCCTAGCTCTGTAAAAGCGACACTCAGCACAGAACCATGGGAGGCATGGGTTTAAATACAGAGTAGAGACCACTCCTCCCAGGTGCAAATGGGAGGACAGACTAATCAACCAGGAAATAAAGCTGCCTACCAACAGTGCGCGCGTGCAAGTCAGAAGGTGTGCACCAATACCCACGACAGGACAACCCCACAGCGCCAGGATGCCACCCCAGACACCGCGCAGCCAAAAACTCCCCAGGTAAGAAAAATAGAAAGCAATGAACCAAAATACTCCTAACAGGATCCTCCCCTCAAGGAGAAGACTCCGGATTCTCTAGGAGCATCCTTCTTCGGGAACTCCTTGTGGAATTTCTCCACGAGTCTGGGGGCTGACATATCCGACTCCAGAACCCAAGAATTATCCTCAGGACCGTATCCCTTCCATGCCACCAGATACCGTAGCTTCCCCCGAACATATTTGCTATCCAGAACTCGGGATATCTCATACTCCCCGGACTCAGAAACTGGTGGAACCTTAACTGGAGACGTTCCCTTCTGGCCTTCTTTAACAAGGAGACATGGAACACCCGGTTTATCTTCCACCTTTTAGGTAGTTGCAGCTGTGCCGCCACTTCATTTACCATCTTGATGATCTTAAAAGGACCCACAAACCTGGGACCCAGCTTCTTGCTAGGAACCTTCAACCTGATATTCTTGGTGGACAACCAAACCATCTCACCAGGGAAGAACTGCAACTCTCCTCTCTTCCTATCCGCCTGGACCTTAGCCTGGTGCGACGCCCGCACCAGATTCTCTCGGATACGGGACCATACCCCCTGCAGCTTTTTAGAAAATAGCTCCTCCTCCGGAACTGGGGAAGAAATGGAAGAAAATACTCCGAAAACAGGATGTCTACCACCGGAGCAAAAAAAAGGTGTGGTGCCTGTGGCGTTGGAATCATGGTTGTTTAGGGAAAATTCTGCCAGGGGGAGAAAGTCAGCCCAATTATTCTGGTTCTCTCGAACAAAACACCTCAAAAACTGTTCCACATCCTGATTCTTCCTCTCTGTTTGCCCGTTAGACTCCGGGTGAAACCCGGAGGAAAACGACAGTGTAACTCCCAGCCTGCTGCAAAAAGCCCGCCAGAATTTAGCCACAAATTGCGGTCCCCTGTCCGAAACGATCTCCTCAGGAAGACCATGCAACCTTACAATTTCTTTAATAAACGCCTCTGATAGTGTCTTGGCACATGGCAGCCTGGAAAACGGGATCAAATGGCACATTTTCGTGAAGCGGTAAACGACTACCCAAATGACCGTGAAACCCTTAGACACCGGAAGGCCCGTGATGAAATCCATAGACAGATGAGTCCAAGGTGCCTTAGGAGGTTCCAATGGATGTAGAAGACCGTGGGGACGGGTATGTGACGCCTTGGCTCTTGCACAGACCGAACAATTTTGAACAAACTGCAAGACATCCCTACTCCACCCTGGCCACCAAAAATTCCTAGACACCAATCTCATGGTCTCTGAAACCCCCGGGTGACCAGCAAGAACCGACTCGTGACACTCCCTCAGGAGACTTTGTCGGAGAGTAGTTGGGACAAACAGCTTGTTTCTAGGTATCTTGGAAGGTGCAGCGTGTTGCGCTTCGATCAAGGCCTTCTCCAATTTCTCGCCCAATACTGCTACCACCACTCCATCCCCAAGAATAGTGGCAGGCGCCTCTCGTTCCTCCTCGGTCGACATATACCGGGATAAAGCATCAGCCTTAACATTCTTCGAACCCGGCACATAAGTCACGGTAAAGTGGAACCGCGCAAAAAATAGAGCCCATCTGGCCTGCCGTGCATTTAATCTCTTCGCCGACCCAAGATAAACCAAATTCTTGTGATCAGTAAATACCTGGACTGGCCTTCTGGCCCCCTCCAGGAAGTGACGCCAATGTTCGAACGCTAGTTTTATTGCCAGTAGTTCCCTATCTCCGATGTCATAATTCCGTTCAGAGGCAGAGAATTTCTTAGAAAAGAAGGCACAGGGATGCGTACCCTCCTCGAACTCCTGAGAAAGTACTGCTCCCACCCCCACCGAGGAGGCATCCACCTCCACTCGGAAGGCCAACCTCTCATCCGGCTGTCTCAAAATGGGAGCGGACGAGAATCGCTTCTTCAATTCTTCAAACGCGGCTAGCGCCTCTGGCGACCACTTAGCACAGTCAGCCCCCTTCTTAGTCAAGTCCGAGATGGGTTTCACAACCTCAGAAAATCCCTTAATAAACTGGCGATAATAGTTGGAGAATCCCAAGAACCGTTGGACCGCCTTTAGGTTCTCAGGTCGCGGCCACTCCAAGACTGCCCTGACCTTCTCAGGATCCATCTCGAACCCCTTGTCCGATAGGATATAGCCAAGGAAACATAATTTATTGACCGCGAACACACATTTCTCCAGCTTAGCACTTAATTGGTTAACCCTCAGGAGATCTAAAACCTCTCTCACTCTCTCCCAATGAGTCTCCAAATCCGGGGTGTAAATGATTATCGTCCAGATAGACCACAACCCCCCTCCCTATGACGGCACTTAGTACATCATTAATAAAATTCTGAAAAAACGCGGGCGCATTGGTTAGACCAAAAGGCATCACCAGACTCTCAAAGTGTCCTAGGGGTGTGTTAAACGCTGTTTTCCACTCATCCCCCTTCTTGATTCTCAGCAAGTTATACGCCCCACGTAAATCTATTTTACTAAACCAGCGAGCTCCCGTAATCTGGCTGAATAGATCCGAGATCAACGGGATGGGATAGGGATTCCGCACCGTGATTTTATTAATCTCCCTAAAATCCAAACAAGGGCGCAACCCTCCATCTTTCTTCTTTACAAAGAAAAACCCCACTGCTACTGGGGACTTAGATGGGCGAATATGCCCCACCTCTAGACTCCCCTCAATATACCCCTTGAGCGCCTCCCTCTCCGGAATAGTGAGATTGTACAACCTTGTCTTGGGTAACACTGCATTTGGTATAAATTTAATTGAGCAATCATAGGTGCGATGTGGTGGTAATGTCTTGGCTGCCCTTTCCTCAAAGACCTCCCTGAACTCACATATTTCTTGAGGCAAATTGTCTATAGACAAAGACATAACGGATATGGGCAGACATCGACCATTACACCCCTGCCCCCAAGAAACTACTGACTCGGTCTCCCAGTTGATAATAGGGTTATGCTGCTTCAGCCAGGGCCACCCCAACACTACTTGTGCTGGTAACTTAGACAATAAGAACAAGTTAATCTCTTCCCTGTGGCCACCCACAATAAACTCCAGACCCTCCACCTGTTTGGAGATGACAGCTTGCTGTAGAGGGGTCTTATCAATAGCCCACACCGGTATCTGAGACTTCAAGACCAAAGGACTCACCCTTAGTTGCTCGCAAAACTCTGAGTCAATAAGGTTGACTGCCGAACCACAATCAACCAAAATCCGGCACTTCTGCCCATTTACCCATCCATCAAGGGTCAACCCGGCAGTCTGAGTACAGGAAACATACACACCTCCCTCCTTAGTAGGTTTTCTCCCTTTACCCTCAATAGACCTGGGGTTATTACTCTCCTTGGCGAACCATTCTCTGGAGGGGCATACCCTTGCTACATGTCCCATCCCTCCACACACAAAACAGCGTACTGTGCGGGACCCTTCACTCTTGGGTCTAACACTTCGCACAGTGGACCCAATCTGCATGGGTTGGTCCCCCGGGTCCTCTCTAAAAACAGAGAATTGAGGAGGGTTAACCCCCCCAGGACTCTTGTCTCCACGCTCCCGGAGGCGCCGTCCAACTCTAATTGCCAGCTGCATGGCCTCATCTAGATCTCCCGGAACAGGGTGAGAAACTAGATGGTCTTTAACCTGGTCCGAGAGTCCTGTCTCAAACTGACTAAGTAGAGCGGGGTCATTCCAGTGTACTTCTGCTGCCCACCTACGAAACTCTGTGCAATATTTCTCTATAGCGTGATCCCCTTGCACCAAACGTCGTAGGTTATACTCAGCCGTGCGTACCCTGTCTGGGTCGTCATACAGTAACCCCATTATGGAGAAAAACGCCTCTACAGTTAGTAAGCAAGCTGAGTCAGCTGGTAACGAATATGCCCAGATGAGGGGATCATCTCTCAATAAAGTAATAATAATCCCAACTCTCTGTACCTCAGAACCGGAGGAAAACGGCCGTAGCCAAAAATACAAAAGACAGTCCTTTTGAAATCGGAAAAAATCTGACCTCTTACCTCGGAAGGGTTCAGGTAAGCTGACTTTTGACTCCAGAGGCCGACCCACAGGGGCGCTACTCACCTGCCTCTGTATGCCCTCCACCTGAGAGGCTGTGTGTTGAGCCAACTGCTGTAACTGAGATACGTCAGAAGCTTGGATGGCATCCACTCGTAGCTTGATCCCCTCCATCTCAGTGGAAATCTGCTGCACCGCCTGGTACAACTGTTTCAGGTCCGTCATAATGCAAACAAACCTTTTTTTTTTTTTTAACGGCTGAGTGTACTGTTATGTCAGTCCAGGTAGCTGCAACGGGGCTAAGGAATAGCAGTAGGAAATCTCGCCCTGCACCACTCCCACTAGCTATCCTAGTGGGCTAAGCCTGACCCCGACGGCTCCTCTCTCACTGATACCGTAGGCCTAGAGGGTAGTGGGAGAAGGAATGCCCTATAAGAACTCTAGGGACTGGAGACTAAAGGGGTCACCCCTAACGAACAAGTGAGGCTGCTACTGACAGGGACTGACAAGGGTGTGCGCTGACTAACAACACAAGCAGCACACAGGAAAAATGTGGGAAAGGATTCCCCCAAACCAATATGGGAAGGAACCTTACACTAGGAAACAAACACAGGGAAACTGAGTAGAAATCAAAGGATAAGGCAATTCACTCACACAGTCAATAGTACACAGAGGGAGGATTGGTGAACACAGAAGGGAAAACACAAACACCAACTTGTTCACCCAAACCTCCCAAAAACCAACCACAGAACTTCCTCTATCCCAGATAACCACCTACTCCTCCTGCTAAGGCCTAGCTCTGTAAAAGCGACACTCAGCACAGAACCATGGGAGGCATGGGTTTAAATACAGAGTAGAGACCACTCCTCCCAGGTGCAAATGGGAGGACAGACTAATCAACCAGGAAATAAAGCTGCCTACCAACAGTGCGCGCGTGCAAGTCAGAAGGTGTGCACCAATACCCACGACAGGACAACCCCGCAGCGCCAGGATGCCACCCCAGACACCGCGCAGCCAAAAACTCCCCAGGTAAGAAAAATAGAAAGTAATGAACCAAAATACTCCTAACAGCCTGCACAAGTGTCACTATATGTAAATATAAATATATTTATTTTATTCTCTGTATACATTGTTAAGTGTAGTGCTGTGCCCCATATCATATAGCTTTATCATTGCTACAGTCAGTCACTGCCTTCGTTGGTGACTTCTATATAAATGGTGATCTGGATAGAAATAGAAAGTCATAAGAAGATGTCATCAAGCAATGCCGGCGTGGACCTGAAAATTGTAAGTAAATTTTAATAAATTGTACAAACACTTTGATGAAACTAAAAAAAAAAGCACAGATACATCAAGTCAAACCTATGAAGGGAGCCTATCAGCAGAAAATTGAGATATAGACTAATCCCAGTACCTTGTAGGGCTGTCAGTACAATTTAGAATGATGTATTTCTTATTCAAGACCACTGCTCCAGTCTTGTAAAAATCGCCCATATGTCCCTATGCCAATGAGCAGCAAAGGGCAGTGCTTTTCATCAATGGGTTTCACTATCTTCAGATCGGGGCAGCTGAAGCCAGCTTCCTTCATTTCCCGGGTGCAGGGTGTCATCATCAGAGATGCACAGTACAGTTAGTACTGTGTGCTGAAGCAGAGGAGAGAGAAGTCAGTCAACTAGTGGGGACAAAATTTAGCAGCAGTTAGCAACAGCAGATAGTGAAGCCCTTTTATGCTGATCTGCATAAGGGTAAAAGGAACAATGACTTACAAGAATGGAGCAGCGGTCCTGATTAAGAAAAACATCATTGTAAGCTGTGCTGACAGCCATACAAGGCATTGTGATTGATTTTATCTCCACGGTTTGCGGAATTCCGAAGGTAATTGCTTTTTTAAGCAGTTAGGTTTCTATTTGGGGGGTTCCCAAGGAGACCCCCCAAATGGAAACCTGAACGCAGGGATGAACCTAGCCATAGTTTTGCCAAAGATAAAAAAAAATTAGTCTGATAACTTTGACGGCACTTGGCAGCACGGTAAGTGACCGACTGCTTCACCCCAAGTGTGAGAAGCAGCGTAGTCCTTCCTCTTAACTGCTGTCAGGCTACATAATCTGCATAAGACCAAGCGAAGAGAGAGAGCTAAATGATCCTGAAGTCTTCTTTCTTTCTTTCTTTCTTTCTTTCTTTCTTTCTTTCTTTCTTTCTTTCTTTCTTTCTTTCTTTCTTTCTTTCTTTCTTTCTTTCTTTCTTCTTCTTCTTCTTCTTTATTTATATAGCACCATTAATTCCATGGTGCTTTACATTTGGGGGTTACATACAATACACAAGATATACAGGTAGATATAATACTAACAATGACCGACTGGCACAGTGGGGTAGAGGGCCCTGCCCGTGAGGGCTTACAATCTATGAGGGAAGGGGGTAGAGACAGAAGGAGAGGGGGAGACTGTACAGATGGTGGTGTGGTGCTAGTGTTATTGGAGGTTGTAGGCCTTCCTGAATAGGTGAGTCTTCAGGGCCTTCTTGAAGCCTGTGATTGTGGGGGTCAGTCTTATGTGTCTTAGTAAGGAGTTCCACAGTATGGGGGATGCACAAGAGAAATCTTGTGAGGAACAGATGAGAGAAAAGCGGAGTAGGGGGTCTTTGGAGGATCTTAGGTTACATGTGGGCAGGTAGCGGGAGATTAGGTTGGAGATACATGGAGGGGACAGGTTGTGGATGGCTTTGTATGTTAATGGTAGTAGCTTGAACTCAATTCGCTGGGCTATGGGTAGCCAGTGGAGGGACTGGCAGAGGGGAGCAGCTGATGAAGATTGGGGGGAGAGGTGAATTAAGCGAGCAGCGCAATTTAAGGTGGACTGGAGGGGGCAAGGGTGTTAGCTGGGAGTCCATGGAGAAGGGTGTTGCAGTAATCTAGGCGGGAGATTATGAGGGCCTGGATGAGCGTCTTAGTCATTTCAGGGGTGAGGAAGGAGCGGATTCGGTGGATGTTCTTGAGTTGGAGGCGGCAAGAAGTGTTGAGGATTTGAACGTGTGACTTGAAGGATAGGTCAGGGTCCAATATTACTCCAAGGCATCAGGCCTGTGGAACAAGGGTAAGTGTAGTTCCATTTACTTTGATAGATGGGTCACGTGGGGGGGGCCATATGGGGTGGGGAAAAGATGATGAACTCCGTTTTCTTCATATTGAGTTTGAGAAAGCGGGAAGAGAGGAAGGAGGCTACAGATGTTAAACAATCTGGAACTCTGGCCAGTAGAGAGTTAATGTCTGGTCCAGAGATGTATATTTGGGTGTCATCAGCATAGCAAGGTACTGGAAACCATGAGATTCTATGAGTTGGCCCAGGCCAAGGGTGTAGATGGAGAACAGGAGGGGTCCTAGGAGAGAGCTTTGGTGGACACCTACAGAGAGAGGGTGCAGTGAGGAGGTGGTGTGTGAGTGGGAGACGCTGAATGTGCGGTCGGGGGGGTATGAGGAGATCCAGGAATGGGCCAGGTCTGAGATTCCAAGGGATGAGAGAATTTCTAACAGGAGGGAGTAGTCTACTGCGTCAAAGGCAGAGGAGAGGTCAAGGAGGAGGAGGACAGAGTAATGGCGCTTGGCTTTGGCGGTTAGAAGGTCATTAGTGACTTTTGTTAGGGCAGTTTCAGTGGAGTGACGAGGTCTGAAGCCTGACTGTAGTTTGTCAAAGAGCAGGTTGGACGATAGATAGGAGGACAGTTCGGAGTGGACATGCTGCTCAAGCAGTTTTGAGCCGTACGGGAGCAGTGAGATGGGACGATAGTTGGCTGGAGAGGACGGGTCGAGGGACGATTTCTTAAGTATGGGTGTGACTGTGGCGTGTTTGAAGGCGGAGGGGAAGGATCCATTGGCTAGGGATAGATTGAAGAGATGGGTTAGGGCTGGAGTAATGACTTCAGTGAGTTTGGGGATGAGGTGTGACTGGATTGGTTTAAGTGCGCAGGAAGTGAGGTGGGATTTAGAGATTAGGGAGGAGAGTTTTTCATCAGTGATGGTGGAGAAACAGGTCAGGGATGAGGAGCAGCAAGTAGTTGGGTAGAGGGGTTGTCAGGGGAGTAGGGTGAGACTGTCTCTGATGGTGTCGATTTTAGTTTTGAAGTAAGAGGCAAAGTCGTCAGCTGAGATAAGTGATGTCAGATGGGGGGCAGGAGGATGGAGGTGGGAGTTGAAGGTGGTGAATAGCTGTTTGGGATTGCGAGAGAGTGCAGATATGAGTGTGGTGAAGTAGACCTGCTTTTCTTCCTAGTATAGTATCTTCTCAGCATATGTGTGTCTCCTTCTGTAATATATTACTGTGTATTATCCTGTATCTGTATTACTATGTTGCTGCAACATACTGAAATTTCTCCACGGTGTGACTATTAAAGGATTATCTTATCTTATTGTATCTTATCGTATCATATCTTATATTATCTTATATAGATACCCCATTCCTTTAAAGACAACCTTTGTATTTGTATATTTTAGTAGATAGTGCTCCACTGATTTTTCTCTACTCTTCATCGTTCCTAAACAAACAGCACATTATTCGATTTGCAGAGATTTTTCTTACATGACTATACTTTTGCACAATAAAAACAAAATATTTGTCAAAACATAATTTTTGGCTTACTACTTTCCAAGACCCTTTTTTTTTTAATCACTGATGCAACTGTGCACTTCTTTTTATTTGGATTAGCTGTAATTTTTAGAGTGACCACTGGGTCACATGTAAGATATATATATATATATATATATATATATATATATATATATATATATATATATATATATATATATATATATACAGTCCTATGAAAAAGTTTGGGCACCCCTATTAATCTTAATCATTTTTTGTTCTAAATATTTTGGTGTTTGCAACAGCCATTTCAGTTTGATATATCTAATAACTGATGGACACAGTAATATTTCAGGATTGAAATGAGGTTTATTGTACTAACAGAAAATGTGCAATATGCATTAAACCAAAATTTGAGCGGTGCAAAAGTATGGGCACCCTTATCATTTTATTGATTTGAATTCCCCTAACTACTTTTTACTGACTTACTGAAGCACAAAATTGGTTTTGTAACCTCAGTGAGCTTTGAACTTCATAGCCAGATGTATCCAATCATAAGAAAAGATATTTAAGGTGGCCAATTGCAAGTTGATCTCCTATTTGAATCTCCTCTGAAGAGTGGCATCATGGGCTACTCAAAACAACTCTCAAATGATATGAAAACAAAGATTGTTCAACATAGTTGTTCAGGGGAAGGATACAAAAAGTTGTCTCAGAGATTTAACCTGTCAGTTTCCACTGTGAGGAACATAGTAAGGAAATGGAAGACCACAGGGACAGTTCTTGTTAAGCCCAGAAGTGGCAGGCCAAGAAAAATATCAGAAAGGCAGAGAAGAAGAATGGTGAGAACAGTCAAGGACAATCCACAGACCACCTCCAAAGAGCTGCAGCACCATCTTGCTGCAGATGGTGTCACTGTGCATCGGTCAACTATACAGCGCACTTTGCACAAATAGAAGCTGTATGGGAGAGTGATGAGAAAGAAGCCGTTTCTGCACGTACGCCACAAATAGAGTTGCCTGAGGTATGAAAAAGCACATTTGGACAAGGCAGCTTCATTTTGGAAACAAAAATTGAGTTGTTTGGTTATAAAAAAAGGCGTTATGCATGGCGTCCAAAAAGAAACAGCATTCCAAGAAAAACACATGCTACCCACTGTAAAATTTGGTGGAGGTTCCATCATGCTTTGGGGCTGTGTGGCCAATGCCGGCATCGGGAATCTTGTTAAAGTTGAGGGTCGCATGGATTCCACTCAGTATCAGCAGATTCTTGAGAATAATGTTCAAGAATCAGTGACGAAGTTGAAGTTACGCCGGGGATGGATATTTCAGCAAGACAATGATCCAAAACACCGCTCCAAATCCTCAGGCATTCATGCAGAGGAACAATTACAATGTTCTGGAATGGCCATCCCAGTCCCCAGACCTGAATATCATTGAACATCTGTGGGATGATTTGAAGCGGGCTGTCCATGCTCGGCGACCATCTAACTTAACTGAACTTGAATTGTTTGTCCAAAATACCTTCATCCAGGATCCAGGAACTGATTAAAAGCTACAGGAAGCGACTAGAGGCTGTTATCTTTGCAAAAGGAGGATGTACTAAATATTAATGTCACTTTTCTGTTGAGGTGCCCATACTTTTGCACCGGTCAAATTTTGGTTTAATGCATATTGCGCATTTTCTGTTAGTACAATAAACCTCATTTCAATCCTGAAATATTACTGTGTCCATCAGTTATTAGATATATCAAACTGAAATGGCTGCTGCAAATACCAAAATATTTAGAACTAAAAATGATTAAGATTAATAGGGGTGCCCAAACTTTTTCATAGGACTGTGTATATATATATATATATATATATATATATATATATATATGATATAAAATATAATATTGATTATCTATTATGTTATTCATAATAAACTGGACTGGGCTGTTCACCTGGATGCACTGCACAGAAAGGGTCACAGCAGGCTCTACCTGCTCAGGAGGCTGAGGGCCTTTGGAGTCCAGGGGCACTGCTTAGGGCCTTTTTCAACTCTGTGGTAGCATCAGCCATCTTCTTCGGAGTGACCTTCTGGGCGAGTAGTATATCAGTTAGGGATAGAACACAGTACAGGTGGTGGGTGACAGAAGGATACTGTCTGTGGTGAGCTCCATGCTGGAGAATAACTCCCATCCCATGTATGAGACCGTGATAGCACTGGGCAGTACTGTCAGTGACTGACTGCTTCACCCCAGTGTGAGAGAGCGCTACCGGAGGTCCTTCCTCCCAACTGCAGTCAAGGCTGTATAATAAGCATCAGGCTAAGTGGAGATCACTCTGCACAGAGAACTAAATGATCTTAAAGTCTTTCTTTTCTTTTAGTTGCTATGACTCCTAGTATCTTTTCTATCTGCTATTCTGAGCTTGTATGTGTTCTTTCTTGTAATATATTCCTGTATTATCCATGCTGCTGTAACACACTGAATTGCCCCATGGTGGGACTATTAAAGCATTATCTTAACTTATTTTCTGTATGTGTGACTTTTGTTTCTGAAATATTGCTGTAGATTTTTTTTTCAATCCTAGAGGGCATTTTTTATTCACTGGTATAATACATAGTATTACAAAGCATTGTAGTCAATGTAACACTGACAGGCAACTTATTAGGCCACTTTAAGCCTTTTATAAGCCACACAATAGGCCTTTGTTAAGCCCCTGTCTTCCATCTTAATGCATTGGTACTCCCTCCCTCTGTTCAACACCTTAGACACAACGCTTGCCATTGACCGTGGCATTTAGGGAATTAATCTGCTTGAGAGGTGATAGACATGTCCATCATGATGCCAAAGTCATTGAACATTAAAGATTTTTTTAAAAAAATTTATGTCCATATTAGAGATGAGCGAGTACTGTTCGGATCAGCCGAACCGAACAGCACGCTCGCATAGAAATGAATGGACGTAGCCGGCACGCGGGGGGTTAGGCGACCGGCCGCCCTCAAAGCGGAAGTACCAGGTGCATCCATTCATTTCTATGGAGCGTGATGTTCGGATCGGCTGATCCGAACAGTACTCGCTCATCTCTAGTCCATATTTGCATCACTGTTTTTTGGTCTCATGAATTTAAGAAAAATAATCTTAATTTGAAATTCAGTATCTACAGCTCCTATGCAAATCTATATGTTTCCATGGTTGCAAACCATTCACATAGTAAAGAACACAGCTATATGAGTGGGTGGTCTGTTTTTTTTTAAATATCTATATTTTTGATTATTTTCTTCTTGCCGTACCTGGATCATGTTTCAGCAGTAACTCGTTGCTGTATTTTCTGAGTGATAATAATCTTTCCCTAACTCGCACTCCTGAGTTGTCAGTGACCCCTTGTGACCCATTCGGAATTGATTTTGTTGTTGAACTTGCTACTTTTGCAAATGAATCCTGGATGCATGCGAGATCAGAGAAGCAAGGCACAGAGTACAAAGTGTCTGTGTACCGAGAAGGGGTGAGAATTCATTTTTGGAGAAGGTGTTTTAAGTTTGCAAAGATAAATGATTGCAGGGACTCGCTTTGATAGAACATCTGTAGTATAAGGAAAATGAACGACAAGAGCTTGGAGGAGGGAGAAATAGTAATTTAATAGCCTAATTTCCTGCCTGGCCTCTAGAAATATCTGTCTGCCTTTGACAGCTGATGAAAATGCACCAGGGTTTGGTTTGATCCCAGGAGTAGGACAAGTTTAGGCTTATTTCTGATACTAGACCCCTTGGCTATACTTGTTACAGGCCGTTCTCTGGTTTCCTCCTCTTCATCATGAATTCGCAAATGCTTGGGTTTTAATATGATTTGATCCCTGTGAGTTTTGTTTTTCAGTATCCATCATTGTCCTCCTAAATGTTATTATTGCAATAAGCCTATATGTGCATGAAACGCAATGGAACTTATCACAGTGTCTACGGCTTTCCAAGCAAATTGGTTGACTGGGCAAAAACGGACTGTATGAAGAGGAAGAAGATTTTTTTATGGATTTTTTTTGGTATGTTACATTGCACACTGTAGATCCTGAGCTCATTACTGACCCATACAAGCCTGCAGAGCCTGCAGTTTATGGCAGTTCCATGGGGGTGAAAGGAGGTGTATGATTCTGTCCTGTAACCCTGAGTCCGGTAAGACAATACTGCACCTGTTCTGTTCGTGTGGCTGGTAGTAAGCCACACGTGTAGTTAGGTTATCAGTTCTGTTTAATTAGTTGCTCAGACGAGCAGGTTTTTATTTTCTTTTTTTGCCTAAAGTTACAGCTATATTTTGTTTTTGCTCATTTTGTGCCTGAAGTCAAGGTTTATTTATTTTCCTGTTTTCTCTAAATAAACCAGTTTGCTGCATTTTGTGTCCCTGTCTTGATTGTTTGGGTCCGCACCACTGCTTCTACCGAGCTAACTTCCCCATATATATATATATATATATATATATATATATATACATTCCATTCTTAAATTAAATAAAAGTTATCCCTTCTTTAAAGAAAAAAGGTGGTACAAATATCAAAATGTATCACTGCCACTGCTGTAGTAGAGAGACTCCATGACATATTTTTTTATAATATATTCCATTTACTTTCATAACACATTGACCTGACCTGATGTCTGCAGTTTGAAAGAGTTCTCTGGGTTTTTGTTCACAATCTATGTCAACCTCAGTGACACTTGATATTGTACATTGCGGTGTTGCAGGCTAGTATTAGATTTAATTCTTATCTAAGGATTGCCATGTTAAGTCAGTTGAAACATAATGGAAATGGTTCTTTGTTATCATGGTGTTTGCAGGCTTTTGACCTTCGCCACTATTGTATCGGCACAGCGGAGAAGTATACCAAAACCTGGATGTGATAGAATAGAGTGAAAATATTCTTTGTATGTATCAAATAAATAGTATATAATAAAAATATAAAAGCGCCTCTACTATAACACAAACAATATACAATGTAGACTCTTTTACTATACACTTATACAATTGTATTTTCTATTAAACTGGTCTGCTGGATGTGAAATAAAAAGGTGCGAAATCATAAGATCTATAACCTTTTCACATTTTTAAATTACCTGTATTTAATGGAATCGATCGCCTATAGAGACTATCATTGTAGAGAGGAAGTGTTAGAATTGCTGTACGGTCACCTGAAACCTTGGAACTTCTTTGTAATATCGTCTCTAGCAGTAAAATAAATTATCCTCATGCGCTGTTTGAAGGTAAAGTTGTTTGTGCTGTAGGTTTATTCCTTATTCAATGATGGTAAGTTATCCCTGTATGTAATATTATAGATAGAGATGGGCGAGCAGTATTCGATCGAGTAGGTATTCGATCGAATACTAAGGTATTCGAAATACTCGTACTCGATCGAGTACCGCTCGCTATTCAAATGGAAAAATTTGAAGCAGAACCAGCGTTGATTGGCCGAATGCTATACAGTCGGCCAATCAACGCCGGTTCTTCTCCTACTTTTAGAAGTCCTCTCCGTGCAGTATCCCCACGGTATCTTCCGGTTCTGAATTCACTCTGCCAGGCATCGGGCCTGGGCAGAGACGACTGCGCGTGCCCACGCTACAAGAAAATGGCCGCTTTGACTGTAAGCGGCCATTTTCTTGTAGTGCGGGCATGCGCAGTCAGCTCTGCCCAGGCCCGATTCCTGGCAGAGTGAATTCAGAGCCGGAAGACGCCGTGGGGACGCTGCACGGAGAAGATTTCTCGGTGGATCCAGCCCGACCCTCACTCGTGGACTTGGTAAGTTCAATTTGATCAAATGTTGCCTACCCCTGAAACGAGCATTTTTCCCCCATAGAGTATAATAGGATTTGATATTTGATTCGAGTAGTCGAATATTGAGAGGCTACTCGAAACGAATATCGAATATCGAGTATTTCACTGTTCTCTCATCTCTAATTATAGATACCTTGATGCTCTAAGTCGCCCATAGTCACTGTCTCTACAAGGCTACTTACCACTTTGCCCCTGCTTGAGTCAGTGCTGAGGCTGCTGTAATCACAGGACTATATTAACTAACAAGTTCCTTCTGTATACATGCAGACTATTTACAGTTGGAACCACTCTTAAAGGGGTTGTTCGAGGTAAATTAATATTTAAAACTTTGCCCCCCCAAGCCCCCCTCCAACAATCTAAATTGTATTTCTTGCTCATTTTACTTAGTTTACTGTAATATATGTATGACATGTGACCAACATATATTAACTTTTTTGCCTTTCCACTGTCGTTCTGGGGTCTCTGTCTAAACAATATCCGCACCCCGAAACGTCACTGGAAAGAAGTCCACCCACCAGCCCAATTATACTTACCTAATTCTCCTGTGGATATCCAGATCTTGGGACATCATCGCTGGAAGGTCATCTTTTCATTGCGTGTGTTGGCTGCCCACGCATGCGCAATAGAGTAGCTGACCAACACACAGTACAAAGAAGAGGTGCCAGCCGCCGATGACATCCTAGGTATGGACCTGAAAGGAAGCAAAGGTAAGTGTAATGAGGTTGGGGAGCCGGTATACATCACAAAGAGGAGTTGCCGGCTGGCACCTCCGTAGAATGGCTGGCGGAGAATCCTGCCATCATTATTCTAGCTACGGTATGGAGTTAGAGTCATTTAAAGGGACTGCCATCTTTGCAGTCTCCCTGCATGTCTCCTGCTGGGGGTAAACTATAAACTTTGCTCACACCTCGAGCAGGGTTTGTCCAGTTCTGTAAGGAAGGTTAATTCAAAATGGTTGATCCCGTGGTGAAAAGAGTAAAACTTTCTTATTTTTCAGGTAGCCTTATGCTGAGTTCACATGGAGTTTTTTGGACTGGATTTTGACATGGAAATCACCTCAGAATCCGCCTCCAAAAAAAGACTCCCGTGGATAACCATAACTGAATGCCGCTGGAGTGCAGTCGCGGTATTCCACTCAGGATTAGGCCCAAAAGAATGGGCTTAGTGGGGAGGGAGTCTCGCATCATGGACGGAATCCGCGACAAGATAGGTAGATAGCTTCTTTTTTCCTCAAGCCGGAAAAAAAGCTAGCAGAAAAAAGAAGTGAATGGCTCCCATTGAAGTTAATGGGAGGGGTCTGAGGTGGATTCCACGTCAAAATGTGGTCCAAAAAACTATGTGTTAACTAAGCATTAGTGCTGTGTATTGTAGCTTGAGTGGTGCAAATGTCATTGGTGTACTGATCCCAAGTATCGTGGCATTGGATGACAATAGATGACAAATTATACCAGATTATTATACCAGATACATTTTCTTAATTGAATTCTGGGTCAAAGCACATAAATAACCACAAAAATTTGAAAATAATGGGCCTCAAAAATAGCATCCATACCAATTTGACTGCTTTTGAGCGAGCCATTTTGTCCCAACATAGCTTACTAAAGAAAACTTCCTTTGTGCTAGCTACTTATGTAACCCCCCCCCCCTCCCGATCTCCCGATCTCCAAACCCCCCTATGTTTCAGCACGGGAAAACTACCTACGCCTCACTCTATCAGAAGAGCAAGTACAGAAAATACTTAAAAGCTGGCATGGTTTCTCTCCCTGCACTCGTCTTCAGGAGTCGCATTTCAAAATCTTATCTAGATGGTATCACACCCCTCAATGGCTCCATAAAAAAGGGCTGGCAGACTCTGATTTATGCTGGCGCTGTGGGTCACATACTGGCTCTCTGTCACATATATGGTGGGACTGCCCCAATATCAGAACCTTTTGGGTGGAAATAGAAGGGACTGTCAGGAAACTGTCCTCCGCAACCTTCACCATCACAGCCCCAATGGTTTTGCTTGCTCTACCCTCTCCAGAATACAAACCATCCAAATCCAATTTAATCTCTCATTTAATCGCAGCAGAAAACTCCGTCATCCCCACAAAATGGGAGAATCACCCTCAAAATAGGAATGGATGGAGAAGGTGAACCTGATATGTCGCTTCGAAGAGCTTTCTCTTTGGAAAGCGAGGTCGCATGATCGTTTCCTCCGGGTGTGGTCCCCTTGGAGAAACTTGTCATCCTAATACTTCCTGCCTACTCCTGTCACCCTCTTTCCTACTCCCTTCCCCTGCATTATTACTTTTTCTCACCTTCTTCCATCTTAACCCCTCTTCTTCCTGATTTCTTGGCTTTCACTCCTCTCTCAACATTTTCTCTCAATACCCCCCCACTTCCCGTCTAGTCCATACCGTCCCTCCTTAGCACCTTGTATACCTGTATTTTATCATCGCAACAGTATCGAATCAAGTGGCTATATAAACCCTCCATTGTTTGTTTGTTGTTGTTTTTTTTGTAAAGCGATCTCTCCTAAACTTAGGAACCATTTTTTGACCTAAGCATTGTTCTAGTTTGTTATCTCTGTTGTACTTTTAAAAATCTAATAAAAATATATTTTTAAAAAATAATATCAAAAAAGTGTGGAGAACTTCATTTCATCACATTTTAAACATCCTGGGAGATTAAACACATTATTGTCACAGTAAATCCACTGGCCAAGTCTATATAGTCCTATGAACTATTTGTTTGGATGGAATGGAGGATTGTAGACAGTTATCCGCCAAAGATAAAGAAACATATGGTATATCTTGTCTTCACGGACAAGGGGTGTTACTCATTGCAATAAGAAAGGTTTCTTGGGACATTATGCATTACAGAAGATGAGGATTGGGTTGAGGGATTAGAGAAGCAATTTGGAAGATTAAAGAGACATTTTCAAGATATCTGGAGTCCTGAATAAGGATGGGAGTAACTCAGGTAATGTAAATAAGGAAACATCTTATATGGCAGATCTGGGTAACATATTGTCACAAAGTAAAGTAAAAGATATGATACCTGAAATGTGAAGTCACTGAGACATTTTCTGGTTGACTTATTGCCAATTCTACCAGGACATTAATTCACAAGAGTAAATTATTGAGAGAAAGCGTGACAGTAGAATGAGGACAACTTTAGATAACGGAACCAATCGAAACCAAAAAGTTCACAAAAATCTGGAGATGAACAAGTATACCATGCTTCAGTCACTGCAGAAATCCACTGGATTAGTAATCGTAGTGTTTATTAATACTTGTCTTTTAGGTGTAATTCTAACATTGGATTTCTGTTTTATATGTACAGTATATATTACAGATGGAAATGAGCGAACTGGTTCATAACTTGCCAGGTTCAGGTCAAATGTTATAAAAAATTTCAAGTTCACTACCATGAACCATTATTATACTCTGTATAATATTATAGGCAAGCAAAAAGCAAGGGGAGGTCATATTATCCTCGCCTGGGCTCCATGCCGGCACCGATTCTGGCCCCCATCCTCTCCAGCCTCTTCCGGCATCCCAAATTACATCAGTGGCCCCAAGGATTGCTGAGCCCTGTGATTGGTGTGTGCCCACTCTCTTTTGTTTTGATAACAGCCTTGCACAGTCTTGGAATTCTCTCAATCAGAATCATGAGGTAGTCACTTGGAATGGGTTTCCAATAGTCTTAAAGGAGTTTCCAGGTGAGTTTTTGTTGGTCACTTTTCCTTCACTCTTCTGTCCAACTCATCCTAAACTCCTTCAACATGGTGTAGGCCAGGTGATTGTGGAGACCATGCCTTGACAAACAATTGATGGTTCCACTAAGTGTAAACCAGATGCTGAGTGCTGTGGCAGCCATGCTGGTTGCTTCTTGAATTTTGAATAGAGATGAGCGAACAGTGAAATATTCGATATTTGATATTAGTTTCGAATAACCCCTCAATATTCGACTATTCAAACGAATATCGAATTCCATTATAGTCTATGGGGAAAAAAAGCTTTGTTTCAGGGGAAACCACCATTCGACTCAGGAAGGTCACCAAGTCCACTATGACACCTCAGCAAACGATGACAACACCTTTGGAATGCAACTGGGACAGCAGTTTTTTAAAGGCTATTCAAGCATATCACTATCTCAAATGACGATTTCCAAATGATAGAGCCACTTTAAATAAAAAAAACCTTCAGGCTCATTTCAGGTGCTCCTGGCGATACATGGGGCATGTTCACTGAAGTTGTAGTGTACTCCTCTGGCATCAGTGAAGACCTGCACGAGCCTGGAGAGTATAAAGCTTCTTTTTTTTTTTATTGCAGGCCCTCTTGGCTTTATTACAGGGTGATTTGGGACACTAAAATCCTGCTCTATAAGGACAGTGGATAGTTTAGTGTTCCACATAACCCTGACAGATTCCCTTTCAGGATGCAATCATTTCCCATTTTTGAGTTTCCATTTTCTTTCCCTCCATCTTCCAAGACACATCCTTTTTTTTTTATATTCTCCGGTAGCGAGATCTGGAGCATCCCAACCTCCTACTTCAGACTTGTGCATCTACTGTATGCCTTTGAAATACCCAGTCACTATGGCTATGACTTTTTTATCTTATAATTTACAGCTCGTATCTTACATACAGAATCTTATCTAACCTTGAATGATAAATGGTCTTCATGCACAGATGGATTATCCTTCCCCAGGGTGAATTTATAACTTTCACTTCTCCATCTCCATTGTGTATATATATGCACTGGCAAAATTGTTTTGCAGGAAAGAATGACACATTCTGAAGATTAATGTTACACTGATAGGCAAATCTTCTGTTTTAAGTATCTGTTCATAGGATTAAGAAATAAAGTCTGAATGTGGATTGTTTAGTTACAAGTAATCTATAGAGGCATTGCAAATGAATGTTCCTGATTTGGCTTTCCCATCATTCATCAAAGTAACTTAGATTCATCAGGTTTATTAACATTGGGTTTACAGCTTGCATATCTGCCCGAGAATACTCACCTTAACATAACATCTTAACATAACTCTGAAGACTCCACCTGATCTATGCAGATCTAACATGGACGCGTACAAACACTACTCAACATTGAAATTGCAGCACCATATGGTTATGCAAATTGGGGAAAAGCAGGCCTTGCTAAAATCTGCAAATGATCAAATTTTCAAGCACCTGTGGCAAGTGGGAGGACATAAAAGCCAGATTGAAGACAATGATTTTTTAGCCACATGAAATCTCAAGTGGTGGGAGAAGATTGAGTGATATCTCCTGTTCATCGACATGACAGTTATCACCACTTTTCATAAATTGAGATGGACAGAATCCTTAAAATGAGAGACCTTGGTATATCACTCCGGCAGATTAGTACAAGCCTATCCCGAGATGTCAGCGCTTTTCAACATCATTGTCCCAATGGTTTGGAGAAATGGACAGATCGTGTGATTGAAAGAATAGTGCAATGATCCAGTGGGTACTGCAAGTGAAATTGGTCATCACATTCCAAGCTTAGGGTCTCAAATACTGTCAATCATGAGAATGTATTTGCATGACATTGGGCTACAAACCAGGTATCCAGCTACAGGTGTTTAATTGATCTCATACCACCCCTCTCAATGGCTATTATGGTGCACCGCAAGACAGCAATGAGTCTTAAATGGATGTCTTCAGCATCACAAAAGTTGAACTAAGAAGAAAGGATACATCCATGGCCGTTTTAACCATAGGGCCAACAGTGTACTTGCACAATGTTAGGGGCCTATCGTAGTGGGGGTCCCTTTTGGACAGTGGGACAGTCTTACATTTGCTGTTCCACTGTCCAGGGCAGTGCGTCTGAGCTACTCCAACTAATTGGCATCCAGAGAACACCGAAGAGATGACGCCAATGATGAAGTAGGGAGCTGTTCACTCCCTGCTTCACAACCCAGCCACTGTCTTTGGTCCCAGTGTCCTAGGAGCAGGAGGCTCAGTGCAGTGACATCACTTATATTGTGCCTGTTACTCCTTAAAGAGTCCGGGACCAAAGAGAAGAGTGAACAGGAGATCGGGAAAAGGTGAGTATTAAGGTTTGTTTGTTTATTTATACAGTGGGAGATATGAAACTGTTGAGGCTACCTGGGGTGAGGACAGGATACAGTGGGGGCACCCTGAGAGGGGCATGTCAGTGTGAGGGGGACAGGATACTGTGGGGGAAACCTGGGGTGAGGACATGATACTATGGGGGCAACATGGGGGTGAGAGGACATCAATTTTTCGGGGTAACATGGAGGGGGACATGAATCTGTGGGGTTAATGTAGAGGGGAAAGTTATAAGGGGCATATGTTATGGGGTCACTAGGGAGTCATTATACTGTGTGAGAGCCACTAAGTGGCAGCATATTATGTGGGGACCATTGAGGGATCATTATAATTTGTGCAGGTCAGGTATTTCTAGGTGGTGGTGGTGGGATATGAAATCTTTGCACAGGGCTCCCCCCCTCCCCCTCCTAATGTGTTAAGACAGCCCTGAATACATCTGTATACTTTAATTTATACAATTCTGTATATTTTGTATACATAGATGTGTGATATATGTACATATTGTATATATACAGATGGAGCACAGTTTATGAATATTGTGGCACAGAATTTTCTTCTCTTTCAATGGCTTTTAAATGGCTTTTGTTAAGATATCATGCTCCATCAAGTTATCACTGTCAATTAGTATCAGTTAAATTTTGTTACAGTACATTTGTACATTTAGCCTAAATTCACACATTGGATAATAATCATGTGGTTAAACAGGGTTTTTGCTAAAAGCTTCCAGGCCTGGAATTCTTTACTTGAGTTCGCTTCACTTACTACAGTTCTTTATCCTCTACAAACATTGGCCACTAATTGCTGGAAGTTTCTGTCATTCAAGATCTTGGTCTTCCACCCGACCTTGACGTCTATTTCCTCATTTACAAAAAAAATTTATTGTTCCAATGCCTCTAAAATAAAAATTAAAACAAATTTACAAATAGAACTGACAAAAAAATTCCCTGTCACGGTATTTGGCCCCTACTGCAACTTTACCCCAAAGATCTAGAAGAAGACCCAATTTACTTTACATTGAAAGTAGATATGTTCATGTTCTTCATAGATTGGTCTCTCAACCTGTTTTGGTCTTGGGACAACCCTAGGGGAAAAAAATTACCTCCTACCAAAATTTTTGTTTAAATGTTTCCTTTGATGGTGGGTTTTTGGTGGCAACTTTTTAAAACAAATTTTTGACATACGCTATAAATATGATAAACTTTAATATTTTTGATATACTCACTTGTATACAGTATATTTTAAGATACCGTATATAATGTATGGTTCTAAACTGGAGGACATTTGTATGTTTTATTGAATAGTTTAACAGTCCCCAGATGTTCTTGGCATACGCATAGCCCGTAACACCTAGTGTGTAAGTACTTTGTAGTATATATTTAGGTACTTGATGTTGCTATCCAAACACACCGTATCCTTCTGACGTAGCCAGTAAATGTCATGGGAAAGAGGCCTAACTTAGATACATCAACTAGCTTAGCAGCTATGTAAATATTCCAGCCATAGCTCACAGTCACACAACCGACTGAGTTTTCTACACGGTTAATTAATTTTTTTTTTACAAAAATTCATATATAATAAATAATTCCTAAAAAGCAGGGCAAAATTTTTCTCTAACCAGTTTTGCAGGTTACTTTAGTTTCATCTAGACTAGAAAATAATGAGGTGGGGCGTTCTGAAATAAGGCGATTTCATCAGAAACTTTATTAAATTCCCTGACGTTGTGAAATATTAGACAAATTTTAATATTTTCTTTTTCACATGGAAATCAAAGTTTGAACAGGTCCCACAAAATGAATGATCTGCAAGAATTCACTCTTTTCCATTAGTGATAAGAACTCCATAGCTTAGGCATAAACTATTAGAATCTCTTAACATTGGGGAACTTGTATTATGGACAAATCATCTTAAATTTTGCTCACAAAAATTTCTGTTTGATAATTATCTGGAATTGACATGAACTATTTTGGATTCACTCTAAATAAAGATTAGAAAGAGTTTGTTTGTTTTTTAATTAAGAATTGTAATGATCACTTAATTGACCTAACTCACTACTGATGCTAGGTTCACACTAGTGTTGGGGTTTTGTTCTTCGGGTCTGCTGGGGGAACCAAAAAATGGAAACCCATTCTGAACAAAAAGTGGGTATCCATGGAAACTATAGACTATAGGACTTTTCACTCTGCATTTTTCAAGCAGAATTGGGGACGGAATCTCCGAATGAGTACTGAACAGTAGTGTGACTGAAGCCTGACCAGTGCTTAGGTGTAACTTGAAATTTCTGGGCTAAAATGTAAAGTCTGAACCTAGGCGCTCTTTTCTACATATATGCCCACCCTTAGAGGGCGTCTACATTTTTAACTAAACCTATCTTCATGCAGTCTTTAGAAATGCTCTTGTTTCTGATCATTGCAGCCAATTTCACAAACAAACTCATCATCTTGTTACACAAATCAGTCTTCTGGACTGTGCTCCGAGCACACCCGCATCGTAATCCTGGATTGCTGCCCCCTTCTTGCTTGCTGTTCATTCTTTCTCTTCTTTACTTGTCCGTCAGTGTACTGCTCAGGCACTCATCTAAGAAGAAATCCAAAATGGTGTATGGAGCATGCACTGTACGCTCAAGCCCAAAGCTATAGTGGCCAAGTGTACAGCACATGCGTTAGATTTCATTCGCACCAATGGGACAAGGAAAGAAAGAGGAGGAGAAGGGCACAACGATGCAGGTCCAGTCTGATGACACAGTAGTGCTCGGGGCATAGTAAGATTGCCCCCTGTGCTCCCAGAAGACTAAGAAGATAACAATTATTTCGTGAAATTGGTTGCAACGATGGAAAAACAAAAGGTCTACAATAGCCTTTGTAAAGGCTATATGAAGATAGACTTAGATAAAAATGTAAAACCACAGTGATAGACACCCTTTAAGATAACTCTAATTTGGTTAAGGACTCCAATTTCTCAATTCAATACAATATCACAACATGTTAACAAAGCTCTTGATAGACTCAATTCACAACACAATGCATAAACAAATCTCAAACATATCTTGATGTTTTATGATTCCTTTCTGAGATACAATTCCCAAAGTTGAGGAGAAAGAGGACGGTCTATCCCTATACATTTGCTCTCTGAACCTTACACCAGAACCCACTTCAGTATTGGACAGAATATTTCTAATATTTACCATTGGAGGTCCCATAATCCTGGCACTCTACCAGAGTTGTAGCTAGGGAGAAGCAGGACACATGCCCTATTTGATGAGTGCCAGGAAGGCTGCCAAAAAGTCACTCTGTATTGGTTAGGCCATTTAGATACAAGGTCAGGACAGTCACCTAAATCTGAAGTCTACCTTCTACTTCCCGCCCAAGCCACTATGTGATTCCAGTTTATGACTATGGAGTGTCATTTTATTTTTGCCATAAGATCTGCATCCAAGTTATTACAGGTGCAACAAACCATTCTATTCAGAAACTTTTCGCCTAATATACTAATGGCAAACAGTTTAAATTCACTCGCGTCACTGCCAATAATCGTATGCTTCACATCATGATGTAATACTGAAGTTTTTACTACATGGACGATATTACACTACCGATTTTGATCCTGCCAAGACACATATATGATGAGGGCCATACATTTATTACACATATTAGAAATGTAGACGCCAGAACAATGTTAATTGAATACACCTTTACCCCATAAGGACTTTGGATCTTGTACTTTTTCTACCCATTGTACTGCCTAATAAGATATTAAAACTTTCTATTAGTATCTGAATGTGAAATGTTTATTATGTTTTTCTAATATCTGGACCCAGACATGGTGGAGCTGATGGCATCCCAATATCATATGGATTAAATCTGCATTTAGATTTTTATCATCTCCCACAGTCATAACAGTCTAGTAGTATTGTAGTGAACCAGTGGAATACCGCTAAAGGGTTATATTGTAGGTTATTGTAGTATATTTATAATATTATGTGACTGTTTGTATAACATCCTTGCCCGTCTGAGCTTCAGCGACATCCTCTGGCCGCATGCTGTGGTGCAGCATGCCTGTCCGACTGTGATTCCTTGCTTTGAGTTCTTGTATTGTCTGAACACTTTCCTATTCCCTCACCTCTGTAATTGATTTTCTACATCCATCTCCTTCACCTTGGTTTTCCTCTGCTCCTCTATTAGTTAATTTTAGCCTTTCTATTTATTGTTTGCTCACATTCACCTTCTGCTTTCTATTGCTTTGTGTGTGCTGGCTATCTACTCCTTACTGTTTGTTAGTTCTATACATATTTCTGACCTCTGGCTTTTCTTGTGACTATTCTCTTGGATTTTCATTCTGTACTGCATTGCTCGACTGGTATTTTTTTTTTTTTTTTGGTAGAGTTGGAAGAGACCTCAAGGGCCATCGGGTCCAACCCCCTGCGAGTGCAGGTTTTCCTAAATCATCCCAGCTATATGTTTATCCAGATTCCGCTTGAAGATTTCCATTGATGGAGCGCCCACCACCTCCCGTGGCAGCCTATTCCACTCTCTCACTACCCTCACTGTCAGAAAGTTTTTCCTAATGTCTAATCTGTATCTCTTTCCGTTTAGTTTCATCCCATTGCTTCTTGTACTTCCTTGTGCTAATGAGAATAGGGTAGATCCCTCTGCACTGTGACTACCTTTCAGATATTTGTAGACTGCTATTAAATCTCCCCTCAGCCTTCTCTTCTGCAAACTAAACAATCCCAGTTCTTTTAGCCGCTCCTCATAGGACATGGTTTGCAGACCTTCCACCATTTTGGTTGCTCTTCTCTGGACTTGCTCCAATATATCGATGTCTTTCTTGAATTGAGGCGCCCAGAACTGTACACAGTATTCCAGGTGTGGTCTGACCAGGGAAGAGTACAGCGGAATAATGACCTCTCTTGATCTAGATTCAATGCTTGTCTTAATACATCCCAGAATTTTATTAGCCTTTTTTGCAGCAGCACCACACTGTTGGCTCATGTTGAATTTCTGATCTACTATTATGCCCAAGTCCTTTTCCCCTATGCTATCACTTAGTTCTATTCCTCCCATACTATATATGTTTTTTACATTTCTGTTACCCAGATGTAGAACTTTGCATTTGTCCCTGTTAAATACCATTTTGTTGGCCTCAGCCCATTGTTCCAGTGTGTCTAAGTCCTTTGAATACACTCTCTCTCCTCTCTAGTGTTGGCTATTCCTCCTATCTTCGTATCATCTGCAAATTTTATGAGTTCCCCAATAATTCCATCGTCCAGATCATTTATAAAGATATTAAAAAGTACTGGGCCCAGAACAGAGCCCTGCGGCACCCCGCTTTTGACTTTCTTCCAGTTCGATGTGTAGCCATTTAGTATTACTCGTTGTGCCCGATCATTAAGCCAGTTGTGAATCCACCTAACTGATTTTTTTGTCAAAGCCATACTTAATCATTTTTTCAATAAGAAGGTTATGTGATACTTTATCAAATGCCTTACTGAAGTCAAGATATACTATGTCCACGGCATTCCCTTGCTCCAACCATTCAGTGATTTTGTTGTAGAAGGAAATCAGGTTAGTCTGACAAGATTTATTGGTCATAAAGCCGTGCTGGCTCTGGTTAATTAATGCCTTCCCATCCAGGTACTGAAGTAAATGTTCCTTGACAATTTGCTCAAAGATTTTTCCTGCTATCGAGGTCAGACTTACCGGCCTGTAATTTCCTGGATCGTCCCTTTTCCCCTTTTTGTAGATGGGGACAACATTTGCCCTTTTCCAATCTAAAGGGACCACTCCTGTTTCCCATGACTTACCGAAGATTATAGCAAGGGGTTCTGTTATTTCCTCTGCTATCTCTTTCAGGACTCTAGGGTGTAAATCATCTGGTCCTGGGGACTTGGTTTCCTGTAACTTGGCTAAGTGCTCTCTTACCAGACCCTTGCTTATAGTCAGCTTGGAGTCCTCCTTCCCCTCATCTCCATCACCATTAATGTCGATATTTCCATTAGTTTCTTGGGAGAAGACAGATACAAAATATGAATTTAGTAGCTCCACCTGCTGTTCCACCAAGTTAACTGTTTCTCCTTTGTCATTCTTCAGGACTCCAATGGTCTCCTTCACTTTTCTTTTGCTTTTAACATATCCCCAAAATCCTTTTACCTTACTCTTTGCCTCTTTTGCAAGCTTCAATTCGTGTTCAGCCTTAGCTCCTTTGATGCTTGTCTTGCAGAGTCTGCAGACTGCTGTGTACTCTTCCTTAGGTATAGTTCCCATCTTCCACTTTTTGTATGTTTCCTTTTTCCTTTTTAGCAGGTTATGTAATTTTTTGGTCATCCATCCTGATATTTTTAGGTGCTTCCCATTTTTCTTCCTTCTAGGTATTGTTAGTTCCTGTGCTTTAATGATTTCCCTACGGAAGATTTCCCACCCTTCATGTGCATTTTTGTGCTTAAGAATTTTGCACCATGGAATTCTGCTAACCCTTGCCTTCAGGCTCTTGAAGTCTGCCCTGCTAAAGTCAAGCCTTGAAGTCTGTGTCTTCTCAGGTCTTCTTCTTCTTACAACCCCAAACTCAAGTATCAAGTATCAACCCTTGTCTAGCTGACCTCCCTTTTGTTGTTGTTTGTCTTGTCTACGCTCTGTGTCATCACTTATATCTAAGAAGGGACTGTCGCCCTGTTGTCTTCTGTTGCCTAGGGAAGTGAGGCAAGTAGGCAGGGACAGGGGAGGGATCAGCTTAGGGCTTGCTGTCTTGTTGTGCCCCTCCTTCAGAGTTCACCAGCAGATACTAGGGAATTGCTCATCTAGCAATTTCTTTACAGGTAAGCTTTGACTTTAATTGGACTTTAACAAGTTCGTTGAAACATAGGGAGATAGAATCATCCTATGAAATCATTCCAGTAAAAGAAGGACTGAATTGTACTTGAGAAGGCTAATGTGAGCGCTCAGAGTAGAAATAGGAATTAGAAGAGACCAGGAGGACTTTAAAGTCTGGACATGCTATGCAACATTGGAATGAGTTGGACCTCTTTTAGTGTTGGGGAATGAATGAGCTGCAATGTGTTGCAAATGTAAATTGGAATGACAAGAAAAGTTGCAAAAGCAGTATGGAAAAAAAAAGTATGGATTTTCTGACAAGATACAATATAAAGCGATGAAAGTGAAATTTGCATTGTATTCTATTTGGGATGTGGATTGGTACATTGAATATTTGTTCCACTTCTGTTTGTTTTTGTTTCTTCGTCTTTTATATTCCCTGCAAAAATAAAAAAGTACATTTATATGCCAATTCCTTTCTGACTTATTGTAATCCCTGCTTTGCTATAAAGACAGAGTGTATAAACTTCCCATGACTAATATTGTTTTTATTTTTGCACCTCATCCAGCCTACCTCTCCATTGCTTACAGTGCTGGTATGATGTTAGAGGGATGATCAAATTCTGCAATCTGCTATTTAACCCATGATTCATCCCTGCCGTCTAAGGTTCTTCTGTTGAACTGTGTGCATATGGCTCATCATACATAGCAAGCTAAGAGGAGCATCCAAAGATAGGAGCATAGGAAACGTGACACAAATATGATTTTTGGTGATATAAGAATAAGAATATCAGAAAAGGATGAGGTTATAAAAACAACATCCTGTATTTATAATTAAGAGACTCTATGGTAATAACTAGAGATGAGCGAACAGTGAAATATTTGAGATTCGATATTCGTTTCGAGTAGAGCCTTAATATTCGACTACTCGATTGAATATCGAATCCCATTATAGTCCATGGGAAAAAATGCTCATTTCAGGGGAAACCACTATTCGACTAAAGGAGAGTCACCAAGTCCACGAGTAACAGGAGGAGAGTGTTTAGGAGGAGCGCAGTGCAGTTAAAGCGAACGGACCCCATTATAGTCTATGGGGTCCGTGTGCTTTAACTGCACAGCACTTGCAGTTGTGCTGATAAAAAATCAGCTCCCTTGTAACAGCAAGCTGCCAGCTCTCCTGACTAGCAAGCACGAGCCTGCTGTAGAACCAGCGTTGATTTTCTGCAGGCTTGTCCTTGCTAGTCAGGAGAGCTGGCAGCTAGCTGTTACGAGGGAGCTGACTTTTTCTCATCGGAATGAATTGACCAGCGTTGATTGGCCAGTTTACAGCATTCGGCCAATCAATGCTGGTTATGACGGAGGCTCATCTGTGGGGAGGCGGAGTCTAAGATTGGACCACAATGGAGACTGCTGCGATCTTAAACTCCGCCTCCTCACAGACGAGACTCCGGCAGAACCAGAATTGATTGGCCGAATGCTGTACACTGGCCGATCAACACTGGTCAATTCATTCCTATGAGAAAAAGTAAGCTCTCTCGTAACAGCAAGCTGCCAGCTCTCCTGACTAGCAAGGACGAGCCTGCTGGAGAACCAGTGTTGATTTGCTGAATGCTATACACTGTATAGCATTCAGCCAATCAACACTGGCTCTGAATCGAATATTTACTGCGAATAGCTAGTAGTATTCGATTAAGTACGAATATTTTGAATACCGTAGTATTCGATCAAATACATACTCGATCGAATACTACTCGCTCATCTCTAATAATAACCAAACAGAGTTGGATAGTGAGAAACTACTTAGCAAGCTTAAAAGGTATATTAATATGTGAGGATGTGTTGGAATAGGTCTGGAATATTCTGTTTCTTGTTCATCTATGAGGATCTGACTGCTAGGATGCAAACGATTGGGGTCTAAATAGGATTTCTTATGGATTGCCCCAGATCCAACCAAGAACTCTGCAAAAAAAAATTGCAACTTAGGCCTGGTTTGCATGTGATTTCGGTATTCTGTTCGGAGAGTCTGCTTGGGGACCCCCCGAATGGAATATCGAATGCATTAAAAAGTGGTTAGCTAAGAAATCACCTTGACCCCATAGACTATAATCGGTCCGTGTGTTTTCCGTGCGGTGTCCGCACGAATCATGCGGAGACAAAAGTGCTGCTTGCACATCCACCATGAATATTGTTCAAAAGCTGCCAGAAACTGATTCCCCACAGCTTGTTTTTTATCATTAAAATGGAACAAAGTTTAACTTGACAAGTAATATGTAAGGGCTAGTTCACACGTGGGCAAAGGGGTGGATTTTGACAGCGGATTTCACTTCAAAATCCGCCCCTTTACAATGGTGGTCTATGTAGACCGCCGGGCTTTTTTTCCCGCTAGCGGCGGGCTGCCACTAGCAGAGAAAAGAAACGACCTGCCCTTCCCCGGCAGCTCCCTCCTATGTCGGCTCATTCATTTGAGCCGACAGCGGAGGGGAAAGCCGCGACCGCGATGGTCACGGCAGGCGGGTTTTGACAAGAGAGAGACGCGGCTCGACGCGGCTCTCTCGGTCTCAAAACCCGCGCGGGCAGTTCACGTGTGAACTGACCCTAACTACTCTGTGGCTCAAAACTTTACCTCAAGTCATTCAATGGCTTTTCAGTGGTTTTATTGTATTCCATGCTAATATCATTGGTGCCAAAATTAAAGGGGTTGTCCAGGAATTCCAGAAGTCAGGGAGGAGGCCAGTAGGAATGAAATGTAAAAAAAATTCATACTCACCTGTCCCCGATGCTCTGGTGTCTGCCAGTGCTGTCTGGTGCCTTTGCCGGAGAAAGCACAAGGCCAATTGCTGAGAGTGACTTCATCAGTCTCTTTCCTGTGGTCATTAAGGACACTGATTGACCTTTAGCAGTCACGTGTGGCCAGGACTTCCTCTGGCAAACGCACGAATCCTGGAGTGCTGAGGGCAGGTGAGTCCATTTTTTTTTTATGTTTCACCTTCCCCGGTCTCCTCTCTGACTTCTGAAATTCCTGGAAACCTCTTTATACTTTGCGCCATTTGTACATTCATTGTACTTTTAATATATTGAACGTAGTACACTTTTCTATAAGGGTAATGAATATGTCAGCCTCGGTGCTGTGCAGTCTGCAGGGTGGCTCTGACTCATGTGCTATTACTGTTACATTTTGTCACACAGTATAACAGCTCTAAAACTGCTTCTCGGAAATACAGAGCTCGGAGAAGGATTACACCTTTAGGTGATAAGGCGGATGTGAAGAAAATTCTTGTAGACTAATGTACTAAACTTGACTCAGCTAAGTCTGTGTCATAAGTATTTCTAGGAATGCCTTTTATGTACAATCATAGCTGATACCAGAGTTGCTCAAAAAAAAATCCGATTTTTTTTCAACATTTCTTATCACATTTTTTAAATAAAATTTCAAATAATATATCATATAAAAATGGAGAAATACAGAAAATAATAATTAAGAATGGCTTTATTACTACTTGGCTCTTGAACGAATAAATGAATTTCTCTTTCATACATTTTATCTTTGCCGTCGAACCTCCAAATCATATTACTGTCCCCAAAGTTAAAGGAGTTTTCTGGGATTTTGATAACCTAAGAGTCCAATGCCTGGTACCCACACAGACTGGTGAAGGGTATCAGACCCAAGTGATCGGATATTGATCAAACTAGCTGTATGCCAGGCACACCAACTATCAAACAGAGGAGCTTTTGGAGAATTTTCAACCTCAATAAGTCAATATCCACCAGACTCTCAATAAAGTCTTATTCGTAACAATTGATGTTTGAGTCATATTACCACATGAAAAACCATGTTTTTTTATTTATAAAAGCTAATCTTCAAATAAGACTTTATTGAGAGAGTGGTGGATATCAACTTTTTGAATTGATATTGATGGCCTATTCTAAGGATGGTTCATCAATAGAGATGGGCGAATCGGTTTGTATGTAACCAAACAAATGGAGATAGTCTCAGGCGAATTAAAATAGCCATCAATAGAAACCTAAGAGTATGATAGGTGGAGGTCCAGGGGATGTGACAAAAAAAAAACCCCTCCTGTTTCCTCTTTTGGGCCTCCTCATAGCATCTGGCCCTCTCCTGGTGATAGCCAGCGCTCTTATGTGATATCATGGGCCTGGGCTCAGGGTTAAGCCCTGTTATAGGACCTCAGCAGTGACATGGGTACAAATATGCTGACAAATCACAGTATTGATGAGATGAAAGTGATGAAAAAATGGAAACAAAAATAATCAAAACATCTTGATTTTGCGTGCTAGTAATAAGGTTATTAACCATTTAGTAACCGGCCTGGTTTAGGACTTGATGGCCAAACTACTTTTTGCACTTTTCTGGCGTCACATTCTATGCCCTATTGATTTTTTTTTTTTCCGTTTTTTTAAAATGTAGATTGGGAGCCCCATATAGGGATGACAATGCAAATTTTTTTCCCTATAAGTATGTCTTGTAGAATGGGAGGAAATCCACAAAAACACGGGGAGAACATACAAACTCCTTGCATATGTTGTTCCTGGCGGGACTCGAACCCAGGACTCCAGTGCCGCAAGGTTGCAGTGCTAACCACTGAGCTACCGTCTTGCCCCCCTCTATCATTTTTTCCAAGGCTCGGGTCACATCTGTATTAGGTATTCTGTTCTGGTAGTCCACTTGGCGACCCCCTGAATGGAATACCAAACACATTAAAAAGCGGTTAGAAGAGAAACCATATGGACCCCCATAGACTATAATGGGGTCAGTGTGTTTTCTGTGCGATGTCCGCATGAATCATGTGGAGAGAAAAGTGCTGCTTTCAATACTTTTCTCTCCACATGACTCATGCGGACACTCACGGACCCCATTATAGTCTATGGGGTCATTGTGGTTTCTCTGCTAACTGCTTTTTAATGCATTTGGTATTGCATTCGGGGGGTCCCCAAGTGAATTCCCTGAACACAATACCGAACGCAGATGTGAACCAAGCCTAAGGCATCTAAGGAGTTAAATGCCAGGGATCGTCAGTTTGCTGATCCCAGTCATTAGGAGCATATTATTCTGCATTACTCTGTCACAACTAACGTAGAAAGTCTATTGAGGTGGAATAAGTCTTATTGGTGACCAATGTAGAAAGTCTATATGCCAGTCACTAATGGATTCCTGGCTGTTTGAGGAATATTATGCCAGGCTAAATTTACTTGGACATGAAATTATCAAAATTGACTGTTGGCAGCTCCAATTTGCAAATGCTGACCAATGGAGCCCCGGATGTATGCAATGGCAGACAAGACCAGAGACACTGCAGGCTACAGTAGGGTGCCATGATTGTGAATTCAAAGCAACAATGCTCACTCTTTCTATGACTAGAGGTTGTAGTAGGTGTAGCCTTGGGGTAGGAACGGGACTTCATTCCTTCACTTTAGTGAGGGGGTCGAGGGTGACATAATGCAATAATATCAATACATGCCAACTGAGACTTGTACACAAAGGTACCCAAATACAGAACTAGCAATGGTGAAATAAACACTTGCCACTGATTTTTTTGGTGATACTGGTTTACCACAGAGGACTTTTTTTTGCTTCTGCCTATACGTTATTCTAGAACTCCAATGGACTAGAACAATGGTTAAATGATGCCTGTGTGTCCATAGCTTCAGAGTGATCAATTTATTACAACCTATACAAGAACAAAAAATATTCCTACAAGATAGATAGATAGATAGATAGATAGATAGATAGATAGATAGATGATAGATAGGTAGATAGATAGATAGATAGATAGATAGACTAGATAGATAAATAGATAGATAGATAGATAGATAGATAGATAGATAGATAGATAGATAGATAGATAGATAGATAGATATGGGATAGATAGATAGATAGATAGATAGATAGATAGATAGATAGATAGATAGATATTTGATACAGAAAGAGACAGACTTGTCTGGTCATTGAGGATTAGCCATAGGCGTATACAGTATGTATAAGGTATATTATATATGAACAACCTACATTTAAGCCACAGTCATGTTCCCCATTCCAGACAGCAGCTACGAATTCTCTACCTACCCAGGCTAAGCCGTAGACTGCACACTTAGTCATGCAGGGAGACAGACTGAATCAGACAGTAAGTGTTGGTTTAGTCCCCTGCGGATGATTCAAAAGAAGGTAAAGTAATGATTCATGTTTTTGTAGCCCTGGGGAGTACAGTGAAAAGCTCACAGCCAGGCGCCATAGTTAAGCAAGAGAAAAAACTACTGGAGAAATACCTGAGGGACAAGCATGATAAGAGGTTCCTGGAAGACAATGTAATCACTTGCAATATTCAGCAAGCAAATTACAACACCTTATAAACAACCATGCGTAAGATATTACTAGTGCATCTGAGCAAGCGTGAGGCCAATAAACCATTGACGAAGAATGCTAGATTTTATCTATATTTCTAGTGTAGATGTGAATGTTGTGTATTAGATATGCTTATTATCTGACGCGTATCACTGATATGACTGTAAATATACAGAAAACCTATAACTTCAGATTATTTCAGTGGTTTGTGATATTTAGCATAATCTATGATCCATACAGTCATTATTCTTGCATAGTTAGAATGGTTCTCGGCTACCATACGTCATTGTCAAGCTGCGCCTGAGAATGGCCAATGTCAACATGATTACACAACTCTGCCACTTACAGGAACCAATTGGTCTTTAGCCTCTAAACATGTACACAATGTAGGGCTGGGCCACCAAAGTATCAGAAGATCTCCCCTTGGCCCGGGCTCTAACACATTAATGGTCCAGCAGAAGACCCAAATTTGAAGGGTACTATGGTCTATTCCCAAGGAGTTGTTGGAGGATGGGTCTCCAGAACCATTTTGTCTGGTGGGCTCAAGTAACATTAGTCCAATATTGCATGTACACTAACTAATGCAATGGAGTTCTCATGTTTCTTGCAATTTTAAAGGGATTTTTCAGGCCTAAATGAATTATATTGATGACCTATTCATAGTATCTGATCTATGGGCCCCAACATCCAGACCCCATACAAATCCACTGACGTGGTGTCAGAAGTAACAGCCCCTTTAACTGTATAATGGCAGCACCGAGGAACTACAACTCTGCTCCTATTACTTGAATAGGAGAAAACTGCCCATCCATTGCTCTAGCTTCCAAAACCTGGGGCCAGAAAAACTTCTTAAGGCTAAGGGTAAGTTCACATGGGGTTTTTTGGATCGGAACCTGAGGCGAAGGCCACCTCAGGTTCCAATCTAAAAGCCGGGTAGCCGCGACTGAAAGCCGGTGCACTGCACCAGCTTCCAGCCACGCACTCCGCTCTGGATTGGGCCCAAGTCTGGAGGAGGGTGTGTCTTCAGGCTGAATTGCAAGGCGACTCTGCCTGAAGAATGAGCATCTTGTTTTTTTTTTCCGGGAGCCGGAAGAAACAGCTCCCAGAAAAAAGACCTGAGCGGCTCCCATTGATTTCAATGGGAGCCGTCTTTTTGGACAGGTTTTTGAGGTGGATACGACATCAAAATCCTGACCAAAAAACTACATGGGAACTTACCCTAAGGCTCCACATAGCAAGGTGCAACAAAAAAATCTTGTGGAAAAAAAAGGAGGAAACACAGTGCGGTTTATTCCGTAGCGTTTTTCACAGAAGGGGGAAGAGTTTTCCTCTGTGGAAATTTTCTCCCTATTATATCTAAAGAGAAAATGCCAGTGTTTCCGTAGGTATTATTGATATGCTTTTTGAAAAAACAGCTTTCCACTGCAGATTTTTTTCTGCAATGCGTGGATAGGATTAGCCAGAAACCAATCCAGGTACTGTAAAATGCAGCGTTTTCACAATGTTGGGGCCCTGGCCTAAGAATGAGTGAGATATTGTAAGACTTCGAACTCATTTTATAGCTACAGATGTGTTCTTACCGTTGAGTTAATTTGTCCTGAAAAACTGGTCTCATGAAACATAGAGTAGAACATGTCCAGCTAAGACTAAGAGCCAGTAAGGCAAGGGTGTAACTTTAGTGGGTGCAGAGGGCACAGTTGCACCGGGGCCCAGGAGCCTTAGTGGGCCCACAAGCACTGGTATCAGTATTGAGATTGCAGCTTCCATCTGGCCCATAAGACAAGGAGACCCACAGATTCCCCTAACCACACTAAGGATGATTAAACTCCTTAGCACCCATAACCATCACTGTCAATAATTCACTGTAGGGATGAGGTAGGGGGACCCGGGCAAAAGATTGTGCCGGGGCCCAGAAGACTTTGGTTATGCCACTGCAGAAAAGACATGTATGCACTGTGTTTTTGACACATTTTTTACCACATTTCACTATCTCTAACCCTATACAATTATAGCAGATGTCGGGTGTTTAAATGTGGTGGCTGCTCAGGTCTTATACAGCAGAGACCGAGCACTAACATCCATAATCAATGCCCACACTGATTGCTAACATTAAGCCCTCTGGGCAAAGTCATTTTTTTGTAGATCACTGGTGCCCAGAACAAGATCAGAGTCGGTGATGACAGTTGGGAGCTTATTGAAGGCTCTCAGGCTTGTCTGGCATTCATTTATATTACAAGCTTCTCTCTAAAACCTGTAATACAAATCCTGGTACACAGTCCAGTCACATTAATGTGACCACCTGTCACCTGGCAGCCTCAAAATCCTGACCAAAAAACTTTGTGTTTACTTACCCTAAGGGCCCATTCACACAGAGGAAAATGGTGAGGAATTTGGTGTGGAATTACAGCGCTGAAAAAAAAGCCTCCCATTGACTTCAATGGGTTCCTTTTTTTGCTAGAGAAATAAAAAGCTAGCAAATTCCTGAAAGTATCTTGACCTCAGAAGGTAGTCAGGGCTATGCTGTGTTGTCATCTGTTGTTTCTGTTACAAGCTGAATAAAACCACTTCTTTTGGATTGTATTAACTGATCTGCTGTTTATTTGGCACCCAGTGCCACCAACACGTCTGTTGAGGAAACCACTACCTTGGATGCTAAACTACCGCCAATTGTCACACCCCACCAGCCACAACTTCTCTGTATTCCATCCCTACTCCCAGCGCCGCACCTCCCATGAGGTGACCTGAAGCGACCGCTATGCCAGGGCCCCGGGGAGGCCAGCATTTTTGCTTACCTAAGTCAGTCCAGGACAAGCTGTCCTGGACTGGCTTAGCGTCACCATCACCGAGCGGTGGATTGGGGAGGCCCTGAGGGACGTAGTGCTGCTCCAGCGGCCTCCCCTCATGCTCAGGCAGAGAGCAGGTCCTCTTCCTGCTACGCCCCCTTCGCTCCACCCCGCCCCCCTTCGCTCCGCCTCGCCCCACTCCACTCCGCCTCGGACGGCGAAAAAGGAAGGTTCACCCCTGCCTACTCCCACATACTCATATTCAGAATCAAGGAAGATTTTTGCTGCCAATAAGAAGGGGAAATAGAACAAAAAGGAGGCAAATTTAAAAAAAAAATTCCCCCCATAAAAAAAATCATTAAAAATCTAAAAAAAGGGGGAAAAATCCAGAAAAAGTGTACAACAAAATTTGATAATGACACAAATGTTGATAGAAACCAAAAATTGTTGGAAAGTTTAGGTACTTTAAGGTTTAAAGCCCCTTTAGGGATCTCTGCAATTGTATGCTACATTTTTGATGCTATATCCATCCAAGCATCATTGTCTAAGGTATAGCGTACCATTTTTCCAATCCTGTGCACTTACAATACACTCTATTAAAAAAGAATAAAAAGGCCGATCTCTCCTAAAGCTTCGGTAAGCTAGTTCTGCTCAAACAAACAGGCAGCTGGTCAGTCAATAAACTCTGTACAATGTCACAGATGTGATGGATCCACATAAATATGCAATGACCGGTTTTACGGCTCTGACTTATCTACATAGTGAATGAGACCTCAGGTGTACTCGGTCATGAATGGAGAATCCAATCCCCCTCATGATATTCGCAGATTTACGACTGTTATCTGATGAGGCATTAACCTATTTTATTGCCCCATTAGTTCGACTTATTTTCTTCAATGTGGGCTTTAACCTCCCTTCCCCCTGAATCGCAGTATTTTAATTAGATATTGGGTTGTAGTCTAAAATGAAGACAAATTATATGTATTCACAGGATTCTCATTGAGAAATGTGTCCAGAAAAAACTGCGATTATCAGTTTCATGGCAAATTTTTCTAAATCTTACAAATGTTTTTGTCTTTTTCTTGAAAACTATCTAAGGTTTTGCAAAAATAAATAAATAAATAAATAAATAAATGATTGAATGAATTAATTAATTAATTATTAAATAAATACATACATAAGGCTGAAAAGTTTCAGCTGCTCCTAAGCCTTTGACCTGGGAAAACCTGATGACCTCAAAACCATATGAGGCTAAGTTCACACAGAGTTTTTTGGTCAGGATTTTAAGGCCGTATTCATCTGAAAATCCTGACCAAAAAGACTACTCCCATTTAAATCAATGGGAGCTGGTCAGACTCAGGAACAAGCCGGCTCCCGGAAAAAGAAGCGAGATGCTCATTCTTCAGGCTGTTTCACCTTGCGATTCGGCCTGAAGAAACTCCCTCCTTCCCACTAGGCACATTGGGACTAATCTGGGCCTAACCCGGAGCAGGGCGCGCGACTGGATGCTGATGGATGCCAGGTTTCGATCCAAAAAACCCTGTCTGAACTTACCCTAAGGATAATTCCGCTAGTGGAAAAAAAAGCTAACAGTACCCATTGAAATCAATGGGAGGCTTTTTTTCTGTGTGGAAAATTCCCCACCAAATTCCTCACCATTTTCCTCAGTGTGAATGGACCCTTAGAGGATACCAGTAGTATAAATAGCTTATAAAAAAAACTGCAAATTTCGCATCAGAGCCCAGGAGTCCCAAGTATTGTCTCTATATACATTTATTTTCAAAACCATACAATAATAGATGAATGGAGTCACCCCACATTCACACGACCAAATTTCATGGGTGAAACTCGATTGTGTAAAAGTTAAGAACCCCCACCTACACCACCCACCCATCCACAAGACATATAGCAAGACTCCAGAAAATAAAAATGATCCTTAAATTGCAAAGTAGTAAAATACTCTTCAAAGGAAAATACAGAGTTAGAATTAGGGGTGTAGCAAGAAAACCACAGGAACCAATGGTAGTGAGCAGGTAGCAAGTGCCTTTCCAGGGAAATATGGATGAGGGGAACATTAGTATATAAAAAACAAAAAAACTTTGCAAGTCTTCAGTAGGTGATACCTTTTTTAATGGCTAACTCATAATGATGAGTTAGCCATTAAAAAAAGGTATCACCTACTGAAGACTTGCAAAGTTTTTTTGTTTTTTATATTTTATAACCACTGGCTAACACGGTACCAAAACAAACATTTTCCTTTTACCAAAGGGAATATTAGTCTAAACTAAGTCAAGACATCCCGACAGGTGTAAAGCCATATGTGTAAGGCCTTAGTTCTTAGGCTTATGTCTTAGGCCTTAGGCTTGTATGTCGGGGAGTGTGAAGCCACTATGTATTTCATGTCGAGTTAGGAGGGAATAAGCTAGACGTGGATGTGAGGTTTTTACCACAGGAATGAAATGAAAAGTCTACAGAGGATGGGGACCATTGGCAGGATATAGGGTATCTTAGAGAGGATATATGTTATAAGGATATTTTTTTCTTCCTATCCAGGAGGCAACAGGGATACGCATTTCAGATAGCTGCTGTTTAAGGTCAGCCAGGAGGGGGGCATAGATGAGTGAGAAAAGCCGAGTTGGGTCTGCAGGAATTTTGACTCCCAGTATTTTAATGGGCGAACCAAAGAAAGGGAGTAGAGGATTTCAGATGTTGGAGCAAGTTTGGGGTAGTGTTAACGTTCAGTATCTTGGACTTATTGAAATGAATGTTAAAGTTAGACACTTTGATTATATAATTCTTATCTCCTTGCTATGGTGTAATATTTTGTTGTATGTGTTGTCTGATTTGGGACTTGTTCTTTATTTATTGTGGATTTTATGCATTTTATATAAAAAGTTCTGTTTTATGCCTTTTGCTGATCTATATAGTTCATGCTACACCTCTTCATACATCCGCAATTTATGCCATCTGCAGTTTTCACGAGAAACACACGGGTCCTTTCATTTCAATTAATTTATTATTCATCCATATTTTTCATAGAAACATGTTTGTTTCTTTTTGGATGCATCTCGGATGTATCACATCAGTGCAAGTCTATGAGTCCATGAGAAAAAACAGAGAGCATCTCTATGTCGTCCATTTTTCTCTGATACAGAGACATTAAAAAGCATAGAAAATGTAAAAGAAAAAAAAGTTGATACATTTTTCATGGATTTTTCATGTGAAAAGTGGATCAACTACAGACAGCACGTGATCTGGCAATAAGCAGGATGGATGCTGGCTGTGGTTATCACTAGAGATGGGCGAGTAGTATTCGATCGAGTAGGTATTCGATCAAACACTACGATATTCAAAATACTTATACACGATCGTATACTACTAGCTATTCGCAGTAAATATTCGATTCAGAGCCAGCGTTGATTGGCCAAATGCTATACAGTGTACAGCATTCGGCAAATCAACGCTGGTTCTTCAGCAGGCTCGTCCTTGCTAGTCAGGAGAGCTGGTAGCTTGCTGTTACGAGTGAGCTGACTTTTAATCATAGGAATGAATTGACCAGCGTTGATTGGCCAGTGTACAGCATTCTAAGATCGGACCACAGCAGTCTCCATTGTGGTCCGATTTTAGACTCCGCCTCCTCACAGAGAAGCCTCCGGCAGGACCAGCGTTGATTGGCCGAATGCTGTACACTGGCCAATCAACGCTGGTCAATTCATTCCTATGAGAAAAAGTAAGCTCCCTCATAACAGCAAGCTGCCAGCTCTCCTGACTAGCAAGGTCGAGCCTGCGGCAAATCAACGCTGGTTCTGCAGAAGGCTCATCATTGCTAGTCTGGAGAGCTGGCAGCTTGCTGTTACGAGGGAGCTTACTTTTTCTCATAGGAATGAATTGACCAGCGTTGATTGGCCGAATGCTGTACATTGGCCAATCAACGCTGGTCAATTCATTCCTATGAGAAAAAGTAAGCTCCCTCGTAACAGCAAGCTGCCAGCTCTCCTGACTAGCAAGGTCGAGCCTGCGGCAAATCAACGCTGGTTCTGCAGAAGGCTCGTCCTTGCTAGTCTGGAGAGCTGGCAGCTTGCTGTTACGAGGGAGCTGACTTTTAATCATAGGAATGAATTGACCAGCGTTGATTGGCCAGTGTACAGCATTCTAAGATCGGACCACAGCAGTCTCCATTGTGGTCCGATTTTAGACTCCGCCTCCTCACAGAGAAGCCTCCGGCAGGACCAGCGTTGATTGGCCGAATGCTGTACACTGGCCAATCAACGCTGGTCAATTCATTCCTATGAGAAAAAGTAAGCTCCCTCATAACAGCAAGCTGCCAGCTCTCCTGACTAGCAAGGTCGAGCCTGCGGCAAATCAACGCTGGTTCTGCAGAAGGCTCATCCTTGCTAGTCTGGAGAGCTGGCAGCTTGCTGTTACGAGGGAGCTTACTTTTTCTCATAGGAATGAATTGACCAGCGTTGATTGGCCGAATGCTGTACATTGGCCAATCAACGCTGGTCAATTCATTCCTATGAGAAAAAGTAAGCTCCCTCGTAACAGCAAGCTGCCAGCTCTCCTGACTAGCAAGGTCGAGCCTGCGGCAAATCAACGCTGGTTCTGCAGAAGGCTCGTCCTTGCTAGTCTGGAGAGCTGGCAGCTTGCTGTTACGAGGGAGCTGACTTTTTATCACCGCAACTGCAAGCGCTGGGCAGTTAAAGCGCACACACCCCATAGACTATAATGGGGTCCGTGTGCTTTAACTGCACAGCGCTCCTCCTAAACACTCTCCTCCTTCTATTTGTGGACTTGGTGACTCTCCTTTAGTCGAATAGTGGTTTCCCCTGAAACGAGCATTTTTTCCATAGACTATAATGGGATTTGATATTCAATCGAATAGTCGAATACTGAGGCTCTACTCGAAATGAATCTCGAATCTCGAATATTTCAATGGTCTCTCATCTCTAGTTATCACACATCTGTGACTATGGCCTAAAGTTGTAGGACGATATGATTATCTAGGCACACTGTATAATCACGTCATGTATGGGCAGAGATGACAATTTACAAGGACAATTTCTAATTAACAAGAAAAATTCACCTTCATCATTAGATAGGAAAAGGTTACTTAACTCATGACAGCTAATATTTTGATAACTTTTTTTCTTAAACAAGACATTCTATCATGTTTTTCTGCCATTCTATACGAAGGGCAACAACCCCGGGCCAAAGGTCTTGAGTTTTTAAGAATGTTGCTGACCCAATACTTATTGTTACTGAGATGAGTAAATCAAGTAAATCAATTAAAATTTCAATGTAACTTTCAATGTTTCTTCATAAAAAAGAAAATTGACTCTAATAATGAATAAAAATTTAATTCAAAAGAATCGCTCAGAGACTATAGGGGTGTGGAGTAAATGTTGGTTCTCCCAAAAATACTTCTATGCAATTTAAAGGGATTCTACCATTAAACTACCCTTTTTTCTAATGAACACATCGGAATAGCCTTAAAAAAGGCTTTTCGTCTCCTACCTTTGGACGTGGTCTCCGCCGCACCTTTTCATAGAAATACCGGTTTTAACCGGTATGCAAATGCGCTCTCCGCAGCAATGAGGATGGGCCCCAGCGCTGAAAGGCCGATGAGCGCATCCCCATTGCTGCCCGAGAGCTCTTTCCTGCGCCGCCTCCTTGTTCTGCAGCAACTCCGCCTTTTCTGGCTTCTCTTGCTCTTGTAGTTCTATACAGGAGCATAGAGAGGCCACCCCAAAATGGCTGGCGGCCATTTTTGGGTAGCCGCTCTTGCAATTCAATACAAGAGCCGGCCGGCGGCCATTTTGGGGTGGCCTCTCTATGCTCCTGTATAGAACTACAAGAGCAAGAGAAGCCAGAAGAGGCGGAGTTGCTGCAGAAGAAGGAGGCGGCGCAGGAAAGAGCTCTCGGGCAGCAATGGGGATGCGCTCATCGGCCTTTCAGCGCTGGGGCCCGCCCTCATTGCTGCAGAGAGCTCATTTGCATACCGGTTAAAACCGGTATTTCTACGGAACGGCGTGGCGGAGACCACGTCTAAAGGTAGGAGACGAATAGCCTTTCTTAAGGCTATTCCGACGTGGTAATTAGAAAAAAACGTAGTTTAATGGTAGAATCCCTTTAATGGCCATAAGGCATTTCAAATGGGGGTAATAAATTAGGAATTGCCCCACTCTTCATCCTTGTCTCATAGCAACAAATCTCAGGCACTGCTTATGATGGCTGCAACGACTGGAGGTGTGACCTGGACTATATACAGTCCTATGAAAAAGTTTGGGCACCCCTATTAATCTTAATCATTTTTAGTTCTAAATATTTTGGTATTTGCAACAGCCATTTCAGTTTGATATATCTAATAACTGATGGACACAGTAATATTTCAGGATTGAAATGAGGTTTATTGTACTAACAGAAAATGTGCAATATGCATTAAACCAAAATTTGACCGGTGCAAAAGTATGGGCACCTCAACAGAAAAGTGACATTAATATTTAGTAGATCCTCTTTTTGCAAAGATAACAGCCTCTAGTCGCTTCCTGTAGCTTTTAATCAGTTCCTGGATCCTGGATAAAGGTATTTTGGACAAACAATTCAAGTTCAGTTAAGTTAAATGGTCGCCGAGCATGGACAGCCCGCTTCAAATCATCCCACAGATGTTCAATGATATTCAGGTCTGGGGACTGGGATGGCCATTCCAGAACATTGTAATTGTTCCTCTGCATGAATGCCTGAGGATTTGGAGCGGTGTTTTGGATCATTGTCTTGCTGAAATATCCATCCCCGGCGTAACTTCAACTTCGTCACTGATTCTTGAACATTATTCTCAAGAATCTGCTGATACTGAGTGGAATCCATGCGACCCTCAACTTTAACAAGATTCCCGGTGCCGGCATTGGCCACACAGCCCCAAAGCATGATGGAACCTCCACCACATTTTACAGTGGGTAGCAAGTGTTTTTCTTGGAATGCTGTTTCTTTTTGGACGCCATGCATAACGCCTTTTTTTATAACCAAACAACTCAATCTTTGTTTCCAAAATGAAGTTGGCTTCTCCAAATGTGCTTTTGCATACCTCAGGCAACTCCATTTGTGGCGTACGTGCAAAAACGGCTTCTTTCTCATAACTCTCCCAACAGCTTCTCCTTGTGCAAAGTGCGCTGTATTGTTACCGATGCACAGTGACACCATCTGCAGCAAGATGATGCTGCAGCTCTTTGGAGGTGGTCTGTGGATTGTCCTTGACTGTTCTCACCTTTCTTCTTCTCTGCCTTTCTGATATTTTTCTTGGCCTGCCACTTCTGGGCTTAACAAGAACTGTCCCTGTGGTCTTCCATTTCCTTACTATGTTCCTCACAGTGGAAACTGACAGGTTAAATCTCTGAGACAACGTTTTGTCTCCTTCCCCTGAACAACTATGTTGAACAATCTTTGTTTTCAGATCATTTGAGAGCGGGCTGTCCATGTTCGGCGACCATCAAACTTAACTGAACTTGAATTGTTTTGTAGAAAGAAATGGTCCAAAATCCCTTCATCCAGGATCCAGGAACTGATTAAAAGCTACAGGAAGCGACTAGAGGATGTTATCTTTGCAAAAGGAGGATGTACTAAATATTAATGTCACTTTTCTGTTGAGGTGCCCATATTTTTGCACCGGTCAAATTTTGGTTTAATGCATATTGCGCATTTTCTGTTAGTACAATAAACCTCATTTCAATCCTGAAATATTACTGTGTCCATCAGTTATTAGATATATCAAACTGAAATGGCTGTTGCAAACACCAAAATATTTAGAACTAAAAATGATTAAGATTAATAGGGGTGCCCAAACTTTTTCATAGGACTGTATATTCAACTTCGGATGGGGCGCTCATTTCATCTGAACAATAGTGCCCACCATCAGGACACTGGGAACTGGAGTTTTCAATGCAAATCTTCTCCTCTTTACTCTATGTGAGAGCCTTTTAATTTATCTTCCGAGGCTAGGTGTGGGGCAATCTGCTTTAAATATGGTGGGAATGTCAGCATTCATCTAGCCTGTGGTTGAAACAAACTTATTTCCCTACCTATCCTACCCTACCCTACCCTACCCTACCCTACCCTACCCTACCCTAAACTATAAACACTTCCCATTGATATATTTTCTGTATAGTGTATTAGACTTGAGTCAGTCCTCTTCTATGTCAGATAACAGAGCCTCTTTGTTGGAACGCTTCCCTTGGATCAGAGAGACCGCCATCTTAATGACTGCCATGCAATACCTGCAGTGACCTCCATGGCGGAATATCTAGCCATCTCTCATTTGGAGGGAAATGACTGTAGTGAGTAATTCCCTTCAGGTCACAGGTGGGTTTGGTTAGTTTATTCTTGGTTTCCTGCTTTCCAACTTTTTTCGATTGATATAGCTGTAGAGTCCTTATTTTTTGTACGGCAGATCTATATTCACATGACAGGGATAATCAGCTGTGTGACGGACATTTTTCATATGTATATGAATGAGGGTTATTCACATGAATGATTTTTGTCATGGTCCATTTGAAAGTAAAAAAAATAAGTTATGCAGGGGCAACACGGTAGTTCAGTGGTTAGCACTGTAGCCTTGCAGCGCTGGAGTCCTGGGTTCGAATCTCAGCAAGAACAACATCTGCAAGGAGTTTGTATGTTCTCCCTGTGTTTGGGTGGATTTCCTCCCATTCTACAAAGACATACTGATAGTAAGAAAAAAAAATGTACATTGCGAGCTCTATATGGGGTTCACAATCTACATTAAAAAAAAAAAGTAATGTCCTATTTTTACCCATTTTGACAGATATGATGAAATGTAGGAGGGATCCCTTAAACCGGGTGCCCATTTATTCGCGGCTGTTTCATATTACTGTCACAGCTTTAGGAAATTTTTTAGCCACTATTTTAGATATAAAAATAAAGGTTATTTAAAATGAATATTTTTATTTTGGTGGGAATAAGAAAAAGAATAATCATTTTTATCTGTGCTTTACAACATAAAAAAAATGAAAGTTTGGCCGTCATAAGAAAATAAATGGTATGAAGGACAGAAGTTCTAGGATGCAGCGGAATAATTGCAATGCGTGATTTTTATTAATAACATTTGTACTGAATAATCTCCATACACTGTGACATAAATGGACACGTACTTAAGCACAGTTCTAGCACCGGCCTGTTAATAGGATCCATTACATTTCAACATTTATTACATTTTTGATTGATGCTTTAATTTTCTAAGTTGGTTAAATGTACTATGGTTAATTACTTTTTCTGGTACTGTAATATACCCCATCCACAGCTTAACATGTTTATAGATCCATAACTCCAAAGTGATTCTACTCATTACTAGAGATGAGCGAACAGTGTTCTATCGAACACATGTTCGATCGGATATCAGGGTGTTCGCCATGTTCGAATCGAATCGAACACCACGTGGTAAAGTGCGCCAAAATTCGATTCCCCTCCCACCTTCCCTGGCGCCTTTTTTGCACCAATAACAGCGCAGGGGAGGTGGGACAGGAACTACGACACCGGGGGCATTGAAAAAAATTGGAAAAAGTCATTGGCTGCCGAAATCAGGTGACCTCCATTTTAGACGAATAGTGGATTTCAAATCCGGGTCATATGAGAATGTGAACTTTGTGACTATGAGACAGGGATAGCTGTACAGGCAGGGATAGCTAGGGATAACCTTTATTTAGGGGGGAATGTTATTAAAAATAACTTTTTGGGGCTCTATCGGGTGTGTAATTGTGATTTTTGTGAGATAAACTTTTTCCCATAGGGATGCATTGGCCAGCGCTGATTGGCCGAATTCCGTACTCTGGCCAATCAGTGCTGGCCAATGCATTCTATTAGCTTGATGAAGCAGAGTGTGCACAAGGGTTCAAGCGCACCCTCGGCTCTGATGTAGCAGAGCCAAGGCTGCACAAGGGTTCAAGCGCACCCTCGGCTCTGATGTAGGAGAGCCGAGGGTGCACTTGAACCCTTGTGCACCCTCAGCTCTGCTACATCAGAGCCGAGGGTGCGCTTGAACCCTTGTGCACACTCTGCTTCATCAAGCTAATAGAATGCATTGGCCAGCGCTGATTGGCCAATGTATTCTATTAGCCTGATGAAGTAGAGCTGAATGTGTGTGCTAAGCACACACATTCAGCTCTACTTCATCGGGCTAATAGAATGCATTGGCCAGCGCTGATTGGCCAGAGTACGGAACTCGACCAATCAGCGCTGGCTCTGCTGGAGGAGGCGGAGTCTAAGATCGCTCCACACCAGTCTCCATTCAGGTCCGACCTTAGACTCCGCCTCCTCCGGCAGAGCCAGCGCTGATTGGCCGAAGGCTGGCCAATGCATTCCTATGCGAATGCAGAGACTTAGCAGTGCTGAGTCAGTTTTGCTCAACTACACATCTGATGCACACTCGGCACTGCTACATCAGATGTAGCAATCTGATGTAGCAGAGCCGAGGGTGCACTAGAACCCCTGTGCAAACTCAGTTCACGCTAATAGAATGCATTGGCCAGCGCTGATTGGCCAATGCATTCTATTAGCCCGATGAAGTAGAGCTGAATGTGTGTGCTAAGCACACACATTCAGCACTGCTTCATCACGCCAATACAATGCATTAGCCAGTGCTGATTGGCCAGAGTACGGAATTCGGCCAATCAGCGCTGGCTCTGCTGGAGGAGGCGGAGTCTAAGGTCGGACCTGAATGGAGACTGGTGTGGAGCGATCTTAGACTCCGCCTCCTGCAGCAGAGCCAGCGCTGATTGGTCGAGTTCCGTACTCTGGCCAATCAGCGCTGGCCAATGCATTCTATTAGCCCGATGAAGTAGAGCTGAATGTGTGTGCTTAGCACACACATTCAGCTCTACTTCATCAGGCTAATAGAATACATTGGCCAATCAGCGCTGGCCAATGCATTCTATTAGCTTGATGAAGCAGAGTGTGCACAAGGGTTCAAGCGCACCCTCGGCTCTGATGTAGCAGAGCTGAGGGTGCACAAGGGTTCAAGTGCACCCTCGGCTCTCCTACATCAGAGCCGAGGGTGCGCTTGAACCCTTGTGCAGCCTCGGCTCTGCTACATCAGAGCCGAGGGTGCGCTTGAACCCTTGTGCAGCCTCAGCTCTGCTACATCAGAGCCGAGGGTGCGCTTGAACCTTTGTGCACACTCTGCTTCATCAAGCTAATAGAATGCATTGGCCAGCGCTGATTGGCCAGAGTACGGAATTCGGCCAATCAGCGCTGGCTCTGCTGGAGGAGGCGGAGTCTAAGATCGCTCCACACCAGTCTCCATTCAGGTCCGACCTTAGACTCCGCCTCCTCCAGCAGAGCCAGCGCTGATTGGCCGAATTCCGTACTCTGGCCAATCAGCACTGGCTAATGCATTGTATTGGCGTGATGAAGCAGTGCTGAATGTGTGTGCTTAGCACACACATTCAGCTCTACTTCATCGGGCTAATAGAATGCATTGGCCAATCAGCGCTGGCCAATGCATTCTATTAGCGTGAACTGAGTTTGCACAGGGGTTCTAGTGCACCCTCGGCTCTGCTACATCAGATTGCTACATCTGATGTAGCAGTGCCGAGTGTGCATCAGATGTGTAGTTGAGCAAAACTGACTCAGCACTGCTAAGTCTGCATTCGCATAGGAATGCATTGGCCAGCCTTCGGCCAATCAGCGCTGGCTCTGCCGGAGGAGGCGGAGTCTAAGGTCGGACCTGAATGGAGACTGGTGTGGAGCGATCTTAGACTCCGCCTCCTCCAGCAGAGCCAGCGCTGATTGGCCGAATTCTGTACTCTGGCCAATCAGCGCTGGCCAATGCATTCTATTAGCTTGATGAAGCAGAGTGTGCACAAGGGTTCAAGCGCACCCTCGGCTCTGATGTAGCAGAGCTGAGGCTGCACAAGGGTTCAAGCGCACCCTCGGCTCTGATGTACGGAACTCGACCAATCAGCGCTGGCTCTGCTGGAGGAGGCGGAGTCTAAGATCGCTCCACACCAGTCTCCATTCAGGTCCGACATTAGACTCCGCCTCCTCCAGCAGAGCCAGCGCTGATTGGCCGAATTCCGTACTCTGGCCAATCAGCACTGGCTAATGCATTGTATTGGCGTGATGAAGCAGTGCTGAATGTGTGTGCTTAGCACACACATTCAGCTCTACTTCATCGGGCTAATAGAATGCATTGGCCAATCAGCGCTGGCCAATGCATTCTATTAGCGTGAACTGAGTTTGCACAGGGGTTCTAGTGCACCCTCGGCTCTGCTACATCAGATTGCTACATCTGATGTAGCAGTGCCGAGTGTGCATCAGATGTGTAGTTGAGCAAAACTGACTCAGCACTGCTAAGTCTGCATTCGCATAGGAATGCATTGGCCAGCCTTCGGCCAATCAGCGCTGGCTCTGCCGGAGGAGGCGGAGTCTAAGGTCGGACCTGAATGGAGACTGGTGTGGAGCGATCTTAGACTCCACCTCCTCCAGCAGAGCCAGCGCTGATTGGCCGAATTCCGTACTCTGGCCAATCAGCGCTGGCCAATGCATTCTATTAGCTTGATGAAGCAGTGCTGAATGTGTGTGCTTAGCACACACATTCAGCTCTACTTCATCGGGCTAATAGAATGCATTGGCCAATCAGCGCTGGCCAATGCATTCTATTAGCGTGAACTGAGTTTGCACAGGGGTTCTAGTGCACCCTCGGCTCTGCTACATCAGATTGCTACATCTGATGTAGCAGTGCCGAGTGTGCATCAGATGTGTAGTTGAGCAAAACTGACTCAGCACTGCTAAGTCTGCATTCGCATAGGAATGCATTGGCCAGCCTTCGGCCAATCAGCGCTGGCTCTGCCGGAGGAGGCGGAGTCTAAGGTCGGACCTGAATGGAGACTGGTGTGGAGCGATCTTAGACTCCGCCTCCTCCAGCAGAGCCAACGCTGATTGGTCGAGTTCCGTACTCTGGCCAATCAGCACTGGCCAATGCATTTCTATGGGGAAAAGTTAGCTTGCGAAAATCGCAAACTGACAGGGATTTCCATGAAATAAAGTGACTTTTATGCCCCCAGACATGCTTCCCCTGCTGTCCCAGTGTCATTCCAGGGTGTTGGTATCATTTCCTGGGGTGTCATAGTGGACTTGGTGACCCTCCAGACACGAATTTGGGTTTCCCCCTTAACGAGTTTATGTTCCCCATAGACTATAATGGGGTTCGAAACCCATTCGAACACTCGAACAGTGAGCGGCTGTTCGAATCGAATTTCGAACCTCGAACATTTTAGTGTTCGCTCATCTCTACTCATTACCATTGCACCATTCTCTGTTATGGGCTTGTCAAGTTCCTCTATATTAATGATCCACATATAGACAGCAGATGTGAATATCTGGTGGTGGTGGTGGTGGTGGTGGTGGTGGGGTAAATAAAAATATATTTTTGGAAAAGAAAAAATGGTAATAATTGTTTAAGTCTTGGGAATACTACTTATATAGGCACAATATGCCTATCTGGTAATTGTTTGTAGTTGTTGGGTCATATACAGGTTGTATTGTATTGGACAAGAAAAAAAAATATGGATCTACGTATATGCTATTGAATTACATGGGTCTATACTGTTCCTATAGCACATCCACTTCCGATTTTATATGATTTCATCTGGAATGTACACTACATAATCTTTATAGCAGAACTTACAATGGGGCTGATTCCACATGTTGGCTCATGTCATCACATTCCATCAATATGTCTTAAAAAATGCCATGTGCTTTTTGGGTGAGAGGTTTCTTGAAGCCTCCTTTGGTCTGGTTTCTTCTTCTTTTGATATCTAATGAAGATGGTGATATCTCATGAAGATGGTGAACTCTACTCAAGTTCACTTATTGTAGAAACCCAGATCCGGACTGTACTCTTGAGGATTCATAGCAGTTAACATGGGGGTGACTACCAGGTTGGCAGGCATAGCAATCACTATGGAGCTGAATTAAAAACTTAAAACTACCACTTGCTGACCTGGCATGCCACTACTCTCCTCAATGATGATGATGATCGTCATGAGTGGCAACATGGTTCCATTTGTAATATCTCTTCTTCAGAAGCTGACTCTTCCCTTCTAGATCTTCACAACCACTCTCCTGTGGATCCCCCTGGTCACCTCTCTTTTGAAAATCCTGGGTTAATTCCGGAACCTCAATTAAACTACAAATTTAGTTATAGCCTTTTAATATTTAGGATCTATTTGGAGAGTCCTGTATAAGATTGATGATTATTCGACATCTTAACTAATTATCTGTTTGCAGCTGCTGCCAACATGATGATTCAGTGATAGGATATTACCTTGTGACTAGGGTTGAGCGATCGTGTTCGGAAAAGATCGGATTCCGATCGGCGATCGAGAAAATTTCAGAATCGCCATCGGAATTCCGAACACAATCTTTTTATGTGGGATCGAGAACGGTGATTTTTCCCACAATGCATTGCTTAGCCTTCACACTGAGTATACGCTGTATATTCAGTGTGAAGGCTCCGCTGCAGTTCCATAGGAATGAATGGAAGCAGCCGACACACAGCCTTAACCCCCTGTGCGCCGGCTGCCTCCATTCATTCGAATGGAAGGCTAAACTAAATCTCTAGCAGCTACTTACCTCTAGAGATGGCTGCTCCGGTGCCCTCCTTCTTCTTGCCTCGCTGCCCCGCCTCCCAGGTTAGTGTTTAAAGCGCTAGGAAGGCGGGGCTTGTGGCTCAGAGTGTGGGCGTGTACAGGGCGGGGAGACATGACGTCTCCCCTCCCAATACCTGCCCACACTCTCCTATCCCACCCACGCTCTCCTAACCTGGCAGGAAGGAGGCAGCGAAGCAAGAAAAGCAGCGTGGAGCAGCAGCGAGGCGAAGAATGAAGGCATGGGGCACAGGACCAGCCATCTCTGGAGGTAAGTGGACACCAGGGGGTAGGATTGCTTTTAAAATCCGATCTCCGATTAATAAAAAAATCCCATTGACTTGCATTGGGATCGGAATTGGGATCGAGATCGGGTTCGAATGAAAAATGATCGGAAATCGGATTTTAAAATCGATCCTGAAAAGTCAAGATCGGCCCTACTTGTGACACAATATTATAAAACCATATTATCTTAAACAGTTAGCGATTTTATAAAATAAGATAATCCTTTAATAGTCTCATCATGGGGAAATTCAGTAATTATGACATACATATCTGGACATGTCCAGCCAAGAGGCAGAAGGGAAAATCTCTATGGTACCTATGCTTTGTGAGTTATTCCTGTGCTATGATGTGGTAACTAGAGCCTTATAGCAGCAGTGTTTTATTTTATGGCCCTTGGGGGTGACCCCTAAAAATTAGATTACAGGCCCTTGGGGGTGAGCCCTAAAACATTAATTTTCAGGCCCTTGGGGGAGCCCTAAAAAATTATTTTGCAGGCCCTTGGGCTGGAGCCCTAAAAAATTGATTTGCAGGCCCTTGGGGGGTATCCATGAAAAATTAATCACAATTTTAAAAAAAATTAAAGTTTTTTAACAATTACATAACGGTGAAGGGGCTGGGGTTGGAGGAGGAGGAGTGAATTGGGTGCTGGCAGTCCCTCTCCAGTACCTGGACTGTGGACTGGATACCCAGCTGGATATCCACGTCCTCGCCCATGTCCCCTGCTGCTACTGTCGAGGGGCACTGCTGGCAGCCCCTCTCCAGTACCTGGACTGTGGACTGGATACCCAGCTGGATAGCCACGTCCACGTCCCCTGCTGCTACCCTGCTGCATGATTTGCAGTTTCACTGTATATATACAGTGTTCCTGCAGTATAGCTCTGAAAAGGGCTGTTTTTTCCTGCCTATAAAACACTACAATCTGTTTCTCACACTGAGAACAAGCTCTCCCTGTCACTCCAAAACGAAAATGAGACAAAGATGGCCGACAGTATTCTTATGAATCAGAGGTCACATGTTTTCAGCAGCCAATGGGCTTTTCCAATTAATTTTTCAATTCCTACGTTGTCATAGTTCCTGTCCCACTTCCCCTGCACAGTTATTGGTGCAAAAAAAGCGCCAGGGAAGGTGGGAGGGGATACAAATTTTTACTATGTTTGCGGCCTGGTATTCGATTGGAATGGAATACCTTGAACGGCCTGATATTCGATCGAATAGCTACTTGATCGAATGATGTTCACTCATCTCTAATGTGGTAGCATATCACTTTGTGACAGGAAATCACAAAAGGCTGTTCACTCTGCTTGCACCAAGAGCATTACTGCTAATACCCATTATATATAAAAATACATGAAAATAAGGTTCGTGGTGTATAGGTTGATCAAACTGTGTAAGCCCCTCTGCCAGCGACAAGGCAACCTCTTTTAGATGAGATCCTAGGCTATAATGACTTGACACTCTCTGGCCCTTCACGGCAAGTGTATTTTTATTTTATTTTAAATGTAGATTGTGAGCCCCATATAGGGATCACAATGTACATTGTTTTCCCTATCAGTATTATTATTATTGTTATTATTATTATTATTATTGTTTATTTATATAGCACCATTAATTTCATGGTGCTTTACATTTGGGGGTTTACATACAATACACAGAATATACAGCTAGATATAATACTAACAATGACCGACTGGCACAGTGGGGTAGAGGGTATGTCTTTGTAGAATGGGAGGAAACCCACACAAACACGGGGAGAACATACAAACTCTTTGCAGATGTTGTTCCTGGTGGGATTCAGACCCAGGACTCCATTGCTGCAGTTCTAACCACTGAGCCACCGTGTTGCCCCCTAGTGTATTTCAACTATATTATGCAGCACTGCACCTACCATACACCACCAATGTGTACTCTGGCATCCTTATATTTTTCACAGGCATATCTGACCTAGAGCCACCCAGCTTTCCCAGCATTATGTTTGCAGCACTCGTTTATGATTTCTTCTGTGACTTACATTTTGGAGACTGATGAAGGCCGATATAGACCGAAACGCCACATCACAAAAATTACTCTGTCTATATCACATGTGATGAATAAAAAACATGCAATTTTCTGAAATTACTCTTGGAGTGTGAGATCTTTCATCACCCATAATATGGCGGGAATACAGTTGCCCTCAATACATTTAGATGCCAAGACCTGGAGAGAGGTGAGTATGTGCTTCCCTTTTCCTACAGGGTACTTCAAGATCATGGTCCAAAAGATGGACAGAGGTACATGACTAAGTGTAGATATGTTTCATATGTTGCAGTCTCAGGTAGAGTTTGAGGTCACATTGGGACAAGGTATCCAAATCATCACTGTCATGGGCCAGGATTAGGTAGTAGTCAGAGCTGGGGGCATTAAAATATACATGGGATTAGGGATAGAGACAGCCACAAGTCTCAAAAATAGACAGTATAAGGAAATGCTAGTTATACAATAAATCCCGCAACCGAGTGACATCAATAAGGGACACTGATCCCTCTAACAGTCTAATGCAGAGAACAATACACATAAGGTATCGGGCAAGATGGGTAACATATAGTGTAGCTGTTATTTGGTCTTACAGTTCATTGGGGAATACTAAGTCCCAGAAGATGAGTGGCTACGCTTATGAGAGTATCTAGAAAATGGTTACCAGAAGAAAAAGGATGGTGAACAGCAGTCTAGGTCAACAACAATAAATCTTTCAGTACATAATTGGCAGGTGGGGGTCACCGAGGTGGGGGTGATCAAAAAATACAGGTCATCAGCTGAATGCACAGCAAGGTATCAGAACAGAAGGGTTGTCTCAGACAAGGGACAAGATGCACTATAGGCAAGGCGCAAGAGGCAAACATGAGGCAGAAAGGGTCATTAGAGGTCAGGCAGTTCAAAAATTGCAAACACAAGGTCAAAGGGCACTACATGCACAAATTCTGATAGGGGTTAGTTCTAGACACTAATGCTCTATTACAGGCACACTAATGGTGTGTGTGATCCAAGTAAATAAAATCCAAGTAAAAAATCAATGTTAATTGATTGGCCGGGCAGTACCCTTCACTGTTATCTAGACGTCCCAGCCTTGGATGTTGTACATGTTGTGTCTGGAGTTCAGCTCCGCAAATGGTGGTAAATAATACAGATATAGAAAAGCGTAACTTGCCACATTTTGTTGCAGCCTGATGATATTTTATCACAGCCATAGACTAAAACTACAGAAAAAGGAAGACTGCTATAATATACCCAAAGAAAGTTTCTAATACCAGAGGGGGATGAAGGATGGTGGCAGTATTATATTGCCATTATATTGACAGTAACTCACCTCTCCGGGGTGGAGAACGCCTCAAACTCCTGAGTCCCATGATGCTTCACATAATACTTCAGTTGTTTTTCTTCACTGCTATTATCGCACTCAAGTTCAAAGGACATCACAATTCTTTAGGCCAGGGCCCCACATAGCGGAAAAATATGAGTAGGATGAATGCTGCGATTTCCAAAACTGTTGCGTTCCAAAACTAGGGAAATGCAGCGGTTTTCCTATAGGCATAATGGAAGCAGAAAGTCCTCAGAGGAAACTCTGAATACTTTCTGTGAAAAATGCTTTTTCACTGTGGCCGGCTACATGGGGCATTAGCCTAAATCAAACATTCACTTTTATTTACATTATAAATAGAGATGAGCGAACAGTAAAATGTTCGAGGTCCGATATTCGTTTTGAGTAGCTGCTCAATATTCGACTACTCAAATCGAATATCGAACCCTATTATAGTCTATGGGGGGAAAATGCTCATTTCATGGGTAGGCAACGTTTGATCAAATTATACTTACCAAGTCCACGAGTGAGGGTCGGGCTGGATCCTCTGAGAAGTCTTCTCCTTGCAGCTTCCCCGCGGCATCTTCCGGCTCTGAATTCACTCTGCCAGGCATCGGGCCTGGGCAGAGCCGACTGCGCATGCCCGCACTACAAGCGGATATGCGCAGTCGGCTCTGGCCAGGCCCGATGCCTGGCAGAGTGAATGAAGAGCCGGAAGACGCCGCGGGGAAGCTGCATGGAGAAGACTTCTAAAGGTAGGAGAAGAACCAGCGTTGATTGGCTGACTGTATAGCATTCGGCCAATCAATGCTGGTTCTGCATCAAACTTTTACATTCGAACAGCGAGTGGTACTCGATCGAGTACGAGTATTTCGAATACCGTAGTATTCGATCAAATACTTACTCGATCGAGTACTACTCGCTCATCTCTAATTATAAACACCATCTGCACCTGTGCTCATTGCGTTTCTGGGGTGTACAGAGACAATTCCCCCTTCCTCAGGAATAAGGTAAAGAAAGAAACAATAGCTATGCCCTTCATATACCACTACTCATAATGTGTCTCTTTGGTAGCCATCCCATAATAATTAGAGATGAGCGAACACTGTTCGGAACAGCTGTTCCGAACAGCACGCTCCCATAGAAATGAATGGATGTAGCCGGAACGTGGGGGTTAAGCGACCGGCCGCCGGCAAAGTGTACGTGCCAGCTGTTTTCATTTTTATGAGAGCGTGCTGTTCGGAACGGCTGATCCGAACAGTGTTCGCTCATCTCTAATAATAATATGTCACATCGGTGTCCCATCAATGGAAAGTAATCAGCCCTGGCTGGTTCCTTTACCCCCATCTGATCTTCGAACCCAATGGATGGAAATGGAACACACGTGTCACAGAATATAGATTGCACATGAAGCACAATTGACTCCTGGAAGCACCACTTGAAATAGTTGGGCCACACCACAAGCTTTTTTTCATGTGTCACACCTCCAGTGTGGTTTTGGGAGAACTGGATAAGTCATCAATTGAAGATCAGATCTGACACATGGGACTCCCACTGATCAGGTGTTTGAAGAGACTGCAGCCATCTGATGAGTACTGTGACCTCTTCACAGAAAACTAAATACAATGTTATACATCCAGTTGAATGAGACTGTGCTAGGGGCATAACTATCATGATAGCAGCGGTAGTGGCTGCCACATGGCCTGGAACTATAGAGGGCCTGGCGGCATCCGCTGCCGTTTGTTTTTTTAATAGGCCGTTACATGTTGGAGTAACTCCAGCAGGTTATCGGCTCTATTTACTTACCGATACTGGCCCCTGCTCATGGCCACTGGCACTTCCCCTTCTGTGGAGGTGGCTGTGAGCAAGAACTGGGATCTGTAAGTGAGATTACGGGCCCGTGAACCCCCCCTCAACTGACGTCTCTTCCAATCATTGAAGATGGCCGACATCAGCAGGGAGTGCGCTGGAGCCCGGGAGAGGGAATAAACAATGTTTTTTTATGTTTTTATCCTCCTATGGATCTCCGATCGTTATACTCTGGGGTCTGAAAAGTCAAAAGTTCGCCACAGGGCTCTACCATTCCTAGTAACACCGCTGGACTGAGCTAAGAACATGCCATGTAACTGATAAATGTCACATGGACTGTGAAGTGTCACATACCCTTTAAAGTCCCAAAAACTCCAGAAGGTGAAGCAAAAAGATATGGAGGCCTAATTGACAAAGTTGGAAAAATATAAATTTATGGTTATTCATCTTCATTTATACTTGATGCTTTCAGCCTATCTTCCGAAAACTAAAAAATATTCTAAGCAACCCAGATAATGCTAGTAAGTCTACAGCCATGTATAGACAAGTAGCAGGCCATAGAGTATATGGGAGGACTATCTCTAGCACACCCTGTGGCTTACGCTGCTTTTAGATAAAAATTGAACCACCTAAAACTCACCAGTCTCAGAAGTTAAAATAGATTTGACATTTAATGTATTAAAATCTACTTACATCCTGCATTCTGCCCTAAGATTGATGCCCTTCAGCCTTATATCAAAATATAGAGCGGAGTTATCTTCACATATGGCTTCATTTAAATCCTATTTTGTCAAGATGTCCCTTAAAGGGAAGTATGCTACAGCTAAGGTCACATAGGGAAAATGTCACAGATTGCCAGAGGGCAGAAAGTATGGATCAATACATGTTGTGTTTCCAAACATGGGTTTCAAATGGATGAAAATGGAATAGTGTATAGGTTGCCAGACATCATGCCTCGTGTAGATAATGGGGTCAGGTGGACTTCATTATAGGTGGGAATTATAGCACAGGAGAGTTCACTGGCAATCATATGTTACTCCCTTGGTATTATACTGGTTATTGACAATGTGGTTTCCTTTAATATATGGGGTTGGAAGAAGCTTAGCATTAAAGATTTATACTATATATCATTATATATATATATATATATATATATATATATATATATATATATATATATTATATCTCAGTTACATCAATCCTTCTAGGTACACTTGTAGACAGTTTTTGAAGGCTCTTATGAAGGAGATTGTTCTAAATCGTAAGGATTCTCAATTCCACTGCTATACTTTTAAGGTTACCATGTCAACCTGGGAAGCTTATGCAGTTTCAAAGTTCCTTGGACTTGTCCATTTAGTAGTTGAGATGGCATAGATAAGATAAGATAATCCTTTAATAGTTCCACAGTGGGGAAATTTCAGTGAGTTACAGCAGCATGATAATACGGATACAGGATAATCCTACTAATATTATTAATGTGAAGGTTTGTGTGTTTGGATGTTTGTGTGTTTGTTCCTCAATTACGCAAAAACGGATGAATAGATTTGAATGAAATTTGGCACACAGATAGATTATAACCTTGATTAAAATATAGGCTACTTTTTATCCTGGTAAATGACATGGCTTCATGACTGTTATGAATTTATGTTCACATACTATATTACACTGCTCCAGCAGCAGCCTCATCTCAGGTCCCAGGGCTGTTATCTCTCTGTGTAAACACACGCTAACCCTCATTGTACAGGCATTTGCATATTATCTGTTCTGCTCCAGGCAGTGCAGACAAAATGACATGGGCAATCACCTTTAATCCAAATTGGCAGTTTGTCAATTTTAAACATGCTTGGAAAAAGAGAATCTAATTGGTTGTAAACAACGAGAACTATGAAGGTAGCCAGAAGTCCCAGTCTTCTCCTCAAGTGGAGCTGAGGAGGGATCATAGATGCCAACAACACGTTCATTATATGGCATCCCAGCAAAGTGCTGAGATGCCGTAACAGTTACAGGCAAGGTGCGAAGAACAACTTCAGTGCCAGGCCAACTTGAGAGCTGCTGAAACGCCAGAGCAGGTGGATCATCAACGCCAACAACACACTCATTTTATGGGGTCCCAGCGAGCTGCTGAGATGCTGTAACAATCACAGGCACAGTGCAAGGAATGCGTTCAGCGATAGGCCAGCTTGACAGCCGAGGAATGAGTTCAGCAGCAGGCCAGATTGAGAGTTGCCGAAATACTAGAGCATGCGGATCATCATTGCCAACAATAAGCTCATTATATAGCTTCCCAGCGAGCTGCTGAGATGTCAGAACAATCCTGGGCACAGCGCAAGGAATGCGTTCAGCGATAGGCCAGCTTGACAGCTGACGAAAACGCCGGAGCATGTAAATCATCAATGCCAACAATACACTCATTATATGGCTTCCCAGCAAGCTGCTGAGATGCTGCAACAGTCATGGGCACAGCGCGAGGAACGAGATCAGCAGCAGGACATCTTAAGAGCTGCCAAAACGCCAGGGCAGGCAAACCATTGATGGCAGCAATTTGCTGAATATAGGTGGATCATGCACTCTAACAACCCGCAGACAAAGTTGTGGGTAGAGGCTAGCAAGTAATATATTACAGAAAGAGAAACACACAAGCTAAGGAAAAAGAAAGAAAGAAAGAAAGAAAGAAAGAAAGAAAGAAAGAAAGAAAGAAAGAAAGAAAGAAAGAAAGAAAGAAAGAAAGAAAGAAAGAAAAAGAAAGAAAGAAAGAAAGAAAGAAAGAAAGAAAGAAAGAAAGAAAGAAAGAAGATTTCAGGATCATTTAGCTCTCTCTCTTCGCTTGGTCTGATGTAGATTATGTAGCCTGACCGCAGTTGGAAGGAAGGACCTCCGATAGCGCTCCTTCTCACACTTGGGGTAAAGCAATCAGTCACTGACAGTGCAGCCAAGTGCCGTCAATGTCTCATACATGAGGTGGGATTTATTCTCCAGCATGGAGACCCCTCCTTCCTGACCCAGGTGCCTTCTATTTTAGTTCTCTAGTTTGGCTGTAAACCTTAGTTTGACTCTCAGCTTGTTTTCTGTTTATTTTTCTGCCTACTGAACTGCCATTGATTTAACCCTTGGCTTTCCATTGTATATCACTTTTCTCTCCTGATTCTGCCTCCAATGTTCTCTCCTGCTTTTGACTCTTCAATTTTGAAAGCATTCTTACTTTTCAGCATATTTCCATACTTGCCTGAAACTGAACATAATGTAGAATCTTTCAGATTCCAGAAAATGTGTTCTCCATCCTTGGCTTTTTATGGATATTTTCTACATGTTGTCTCTGAATTACATGTTTGCCATGTTTATTTCCAATGACTTCCTTTTTGGCAGACAGTCTCGACTATGAAGAGTGGATTATTCATGGATGGTCGGAGCCGTGACTTATCTTCTGTGATGAGACTGATCATCTTCATAAGCAGACATATCAATTTATTGCATGTTCCAGAGATTAAGCTTAAAAGGAAGCGCAAGTACAGTTCTTCTCTGTGGATCGATACACTGCGACGAGTGGAGTGGCAGATAAAAGCTTTATTAATAATAGTCTTATGGAAACACACTGGTGGTAAAATGAGTGGCAAATTGAGAAAATTATTTTAGGGATCATATAAAAATAAAACAATCATACTTATATTGTTCTCGTAGAAAAAAAGTATGTCATTTCGAAAAGTTAGTCGAGTGCCAATATTAAAAAAAAAAATTCAATAGATTTAAATTTAATTTTTATATTATATTATATATAGAGAAGGTTGTCCCCCATGTACATTACATTGTGTGAATATTAGGAAAGAACGAGAAGGTTTACAGCTATGAAATTTTTGGGACTCAAGATATCCCGGTTTATATACTGTACTGACTGTATACCTTTTGCCACTGGAACTGCCCTAATCAAAGTCACTAATGACCTTCTAATCGCCAAAGCCAAGAGCCATCACTCTGTCCTCCTCCTCCTTGACCTCTCCTCTGCCTTTGACACAGTTGACCAATCCCTCTTGTCACTCACTCACTCTAAGCCAGGGCAAATTGTAGATGTCTTGAAAATTAAGAGAGATAACAGAATCGGCTTTATCAGCAGAGTGCAATTATCTGAGCGGATTGCCCTGCGGAGCACTGAGTACGTGATGTCACTTGTCCTATCTCCAAGGTCCGTGGTTATAGCAACACTGTTTAAACAATGGGAAGAATAAGTTCACCTAGCAGGCAAACAAAGCAGCATTTCTAAAGCAATATATTTAGAAAAAGGCTTCAATTTACGTAAGCTACCAGTATAGTTACGATCCTTGAGATAACTTGGGACAACTCCTTTAAATGTCCTGTATTACCAATTCCTTCACATGTTATTTCTATGCATTGTTTTTGCTGCCATCTGCTGACCAGAATTTGCATGCTGCTCACCCTTGCTTTTTCTATAAATGTTTTTTCTCTCTGGGTGTGGTTTTAGGCAGCCTTGGTCCATGTCACTTCCTGCAGCCATTTTAGTGCTTTATAGCTGTGTGACTGGACATGCTAACACTTTAGGCTTGTGAAGGCTTCAGTTTTTGACCAGCAGTTAGACTCTGGAAAGACACCAACAGGACTGCACCAATACCACTACTGCCAAAGCCATTACAGTATTGTATTATTGCTTGTTGCTGTTCTTGGGTGAAATAAACCCATGTTGATTTATATTATCGTGTCTACATTTGAATCCATCTATCCTGAGCTCCTGCTGGTCCGGTCTGCTCCACTGCTTGGATACGAAAGTAGGAGAGTCACACAGCCACTATTAGTTACTAGAGATGAGCGAACAGTAAAATGTTCGAGATTTGATATTAGTTACGAATAGCATCTCAATATTCGACTATTTGAACGAATATCAAACCCCATTATAGTCTATGGGAGAAAATGCTTCGCTACAGGGGATCCTACCATTCAACTCAGAAGAGTCACCAAGTCCACTAAGACACCCCAGGAAATGATGCCAACACACCGGAAAGCAACTGGGACAGCAGGGGAAGCATGTCTGGGGGCATCAAGTACCTTTATTATGTCGGGATCCCCTGTCAGCTTGCGATATGCCGGAGCATGTACCCCACGCTGTGTAGTGATTAACCCCTTCCCCCCCACCGGTGTCCGCTTACCTGCAGCCCTTTGCTCTTGGTCCACTTCGATCCATAGTCCCAGTTTCTGAGCGCCCTGCCCCCTCTCCCCGACTATTATTATAGAGAAGGCGGGGCTTAGGAGAGTGTGGGCATGGAGACTCCCCACCCACACTCTCCTAAGCCCCACCCCTCTCCCGACTATTATTATAGAGAAGGCAGGGCTTAGGAGAGTGTGGAGTCTCCCCGCCCAGTACCCGCCCACACTCTCCTAACCCCCACCTTCTCTACAATAATAGTCGGGGAGAGGGGGGCAGGGCTCTCTGAAACCGGGACCATGGACCGAAGTGGACCAAGAGCAAAGAGCTGCAAGTAAGCGGACACCAGGGGGAGGGGGTTAATCACTACACAGCATGGGGTACATGCTGTGTAGTGAATAGGATAATCTCCCACACTGCACACTCATCTGGCTATTCCTTAGTAGTACTAACATGCTCAGCTCAGCTATTCCTTTAGTAGTTCCGAGCCATAGGAATGCATTGACCAGCGTTGATTGGCCACTGTACGGGCATTTGGCCAATCAACGCTGGTCAATGCATCCCTATGGGAAAAAGTCAGCTCGCGCATATCGCAAGCTGACAGGGATCCCAACAAGATAGAGCCCCAAAGAGCTGGGTGAGTGACATTCCCCCCTAAATAAAGGTTATCCCTAGCTAACCCTGCCTGTAGATCTGTCCCTGAGTCACATTCATATAATTCACAGTTCCAAATTAGTCGAATGGTAAATCCACCATTCATCTAAATTGGAGGTTATCTGTGCAAAAAATGCGCCTGGGAAGGTGGGAGGGGGATCAAAGTTTTAGTGAGTTTGCCACGTGGTTTTCGATTGGAATCGAACACCTTGAACGGCCTGATATTCGATCGAATATCGATTCGATCGAACGCCGTTCACTCATCTCTAATCAGCACAAAATGTTCCACCTGAAAATGACAAAGTATTAAAAGTTTACTTATTTAATAGAAAAATATTAGACTAACATCGGTTTCATTTCTATTGTTTATTTGCATTAATTTATCATTATGGATGTAATTGTCTTCTGGAAAAAACATTACAATTATGGATAATTGTAGAAGGCATTCTGATACATTAGTCTGAGTGAAGTGCTCTCATAATGTTTATACTGTTGAATGTAAAATGTGAGAAAAGTAAGAGAACATGGACTAAAATAATCAATAAATAGCAATGTGTCTATAAAAGTCACATCTAATGTGGTCTAATTGTTGGAATTGTGCGACCATCTGGTTAGCGGCATGTGGTTGTACCATGTCGCCACTTACCAAACACTAATTATATTAATTTACCTTGTTTGGATGGTATTCATTTCTATAATTGATGAAACAACTATGATATAACAACAATGTAACCATACTTACAAATAACTGATATACAGCATAAAAGATCTATCTATCTATCTATCTATCTATCTATCTATCTATCTATCTATCTATCTCCTATCTATCTGTCTATCTATCTATCTATCTATCTATCTATCTATCTATCTATCTCCTATCTATCTATCTATCTATCTATCTATCTATCTCCTATCTATCTATCTATCTATCTATCTATCTATCTATCTATCTATCTCCTATCTATCTATCTATCTATCTATCTCATATCTATCTGTCTATCTATTTATGTAGTCACTACTAGAGATGAGCGAGTAGTGAAATATTCGGGATTCGATATTGGTTTCGAGTAGAGCCTCAATATTCGACTACTCAATCGAATATCGAATCCCATTATAGTCTATGGGAAAAAATGCTCGTTTCAGGGGAAAACACTATTCGACTAAAGGAGAGTCACCAAGTTCACGAGTAGCAGGAGGAGAGTGTTTAGGAGGAGCGTTCTGCAGTTAAAGCGCACGGATTCCATTATAGTCTATGGGGTCTATGCGCTTTAACTGCACAGCGCTTGCAGTTGCGCTGATATTCCGTTCCGGAAGGTCCTCTTGCGGTCTCCTTCCGGATGGGAGGCAAGTGTTAATGTGAATGGGCCTTACTCGTCCTGCAGAACCAGCATTGATTGATACACTGTTTAGCATTCAGCAAATCAACGCTGGTTCTGCAGCAGGCTCGTCCTTGCTATTCAGGAGAGCTGGCAGCTTGCGGTTATGCGGGAGCTGACTTTTTCTCATAGGAATGCATTGACCAGTGTTGATTGGCTGAATGCTATACAGTGTACAGCATTCGGCCAATCAATGCTGGTTCTCCCGGAGGCTCGTCTGTGAGGAGGCGGAGTCTAAGATCGGACCACAGCAGTCTTCATTGTGCTTCCCAGTACACAGTCAGAGAATTGGAAGACAACAGAGATGAGCGAGTAGTGAAATATTTGAAATATTCAAAAATTTTAAATTCAATTCGAGTAGACCTCAATATTTGACTATTCCATAGAATATCGCATCCCATTATAGTCTATGGGAAAAACATGCTCATTTCAGGGAAACCAAAATTCGACCAATTGGAGTCAAGTCCACAATGACTGTATAAGTTTTTTTCCAATGCCTATGTTTTCCTGCTTCCTGTCCCACCTCCACTGCATAGTTATTGGTGTAAAAAAAAAAGCCTTGTGGGAGGGGAATTAAATTTTTACTGAATTTACCACGTGGTATTCGATCGAGTACGAGTATTCCGAATACAGTAGTATTTGATCGAATACCTACTCGATCGAATACCCACTCGCTCATCTCTAGAAAACAACATTCTAGATTGCTGTAGTACACATTGCAGTCAATGTACCGTAATACGTAAATACCGAAGTGTTCTTCCCTAACTTTGCTCTAAGATGAATATGTCCAGATATGTGAGTCACAAGATTAATGCATTTTCTAAAACGACAATGGTTTGGAATATGTTGTCACAAAGTGATATGCTAACTATCCCATGTTTCTATGGGCAGCCAACCTGTGGTAGTGTTGTAAGGTGCAGCCGTGCAGCCTGTCAAGGGTTTTTCTAGGACGCTATGATATCATATTGCAATGTTTTCGTGAGAAATTGGAAGGAAATCAGCAACCAACAAGTTCTGTATGGGACCAGTCTAAGACTATGATCCCATATTGCAGAAACATACCTGCAAAGTGGATAGGACACTGGCTAATCCCATCCAAACACTGCAGAAAAATATTCACAGCGGATATGCTGCAATTTCAAAAACTGTTGCGTTTTTGTAAATCGCAGCATGTCAATTTTTCTTAGGAAAATGCTCGCATAGAAAACTCTGCAGACTTTATGTAAAAGCACTGCGGGAAAACGCACAACGCATTTCTGCTACTTTTCGGTTGCAGCTCACTACGTGGGGCCTAAGCCTTTGGGCAAAAGGGGGCAGATTTTGCTACTGCATCCTCCTCAAAGCCGCCCCTTCCCAATAGAGGTATATGCAGACCGCTAGCTTACTTTTTTCCGTGAGTGGTTTCTTCCTCCTTCTAATGGAAAAAAGAAGCGAGCTGCCCTTTCTTCAGGCGGATTCTGCGGCTGATTCAGCCACAGCCTCCGCCTCACGGCAGCACCCTCCGGATTAGGCCCATTCATTTGGGCCTACTCTGTAGCGGGAAGCCAAGACTGTCGGAAGCTGCAACATTCGTGACAGGCGCATTTTGGTCCTATTCTGACGCATCAAAATCAGGACCAAAATACGCCATCCTATGCCCCGTGTGAATGGGCCTTACAGGACCTTCATTGCACACATAATTTTAGCCTTTTGAGAACCTTTGGGGAGAGAAAAAATTGATGACATTGGAACAATTTGGCCTAAAATACTAGAAAACCAAAATTTTGGGGAAAACCACAATGAATACTAAAGATGGTAAGTGGTATCTGTCTGTAACTAAGACATCAATGTGAAAATATTACCGACTCTAAGACATGTAAAATGACTGTTATCACAAACATTAAATCCTTCACAATTTTCTTCTCAGCTTAGAAAAAATAATTGGCAGATCTAATTTTTATTACTCAGTCTCTTATTTTTAATAATTGCTAGAAAATTTAAGAATGATTGACATGTGTAATGGCACTATTAATGGAGGCATAACAGAAAGACGACCTGTCACCTCCTCTGACATGTAAATACTTAATGTGAAATAACAATTCTGGAGCATCTTTTCTTATAAATTATGTTATTCCACCTAGAAATTTAAGAATAAACTTTCCATTGGGGTGTTATCGACACAGTCTGATCATACTGTTCACAGTCAGACTGTGTAGATATAGAACATTTTTTAATAGTAGAATTGTAGCAACTAGTTGGTAATTTATTTCTAAATGTCCAGGAGGAACAACAAAGGGTGATGTCACACACCCCGAGGTCACTGTTGAGGCCTGTGATTGGGCCTCAGCGGTCACATCAAAGTATATTATAATCGGTCTATCTATCTATCTATCTATCTATCTATCTATCTATCTATCTATCTATCTATCTATCTATTTTTCCTCAACACCTGGGCCTCCACTCATACTTGGGGGTCTCGAAAGATCCCAGAGTATAAGGGCTAGTTCACACTGAGTTTTTTGGCAGCAGAATCCGAATTGACTTCAATGGGAGCCGCTCACTTCTTTTTCCCACTAGCTAGAAGCGACATTCCCCTTCTTCCCCTGGATTCCGCAGCTAACTCAGCTGCGGTGTCCGCGATGCAAGACTTCCTCCCAATTAAGACCATTCACTTGGGTCTAATCTGGAGTGGAATGCTGTGATGGGATACCAGTGCACTGCATCGGCATTCCGTCGCAGCTAGCCATGTGGTATGTTCACATGCGGAATCCATTTTCCGCCATGTGAACATGCCCTAATACTTCCACATTTGGTTCGCAACAAACTAAGCCCTCATTCACATCAGCGTCTGTATTCCATCTGGGGGAGTCCACATGAGGACCCCCGAACGAAATACCGAACGCAACTGCAAGCGGTGTGCCAGTGAAATCACACGGACCCCATAGACTATAATGGGGTCCTTGTGCTTGCCACGAGATCTCCGCAGGCATCATGCGGACAGAAAACTAGTTTACAATCTACTTTCCTGTCCATGCACATGGACCCCATTATAGTCTATGAGATCCGTGTGCTTTCACTGTACAGCACTTGTAATTGCATTCGCTATTCCCCATGCGGACTCCCGAACCGAACGCAGATGTGAGTGAAAGGTTACCCAAAAGGAATATTTGGTGTGGAACCATCCGAACCCCAAACAAAACGAATCTTCAGAAGTTCTCCCATCTCTGCTTACATATTATAGGAATCGTATCCATCTTATTTTAGACCGTCGCTACAATGCACAAAGGATACCAGAATTGGTGTTAACAAATATTTCCTTAAACTCGCAACATTTGCGGCAATCCAGCCTTACATATAATTAAACCATTAAGAAATAATGAAGCGGGCACAATGGCGTGCGGCATAATAGCGTACAGCAGTTACGGCTATGAAATAAATGAAACAAATTGAAGATTCTTAGAACAATGGATTCTGAGTGAAAGCCTTAAAAATCTCTCTCAACATCTGTATGTAAATGAATATGGCCGCCATCACAAGGCTGAATAATTGCCGGTGATTGACAGCGTTCCTTTTTGTTTTCTTCAAAGTGGGGACAAAGGTTTTCGAGGGGCATCCAATTACCAGCTGAGGGTATTATGCAGGAGACATATTGTTGCAAAAACATGCCATGTTCAAATTGCATCCCACTTGATAAACTTTTGTTTTGTTCCTGTATTTCGAGTTTGTCCTTGCTGTAGAAGGCCTGGCAGGGAGCGAGGGACAGAGACAGCACAGACATAGAAAATCTCTGCAGGGTGAGGAGCCACGCTGAGCTCCGAGACCACAACTGCCACTCATTGAATCGTTAGCGATGAAAAGAAGGCAGTCAGGCTTGTTGTCTTGTCATCATATTATAAGAAAGTTGGCTGCAGACCAAATTAGCTAGCTATGGGAGTGTGAATGAGCGTCTATGGAACATGAATGCTAATGAAACCATTCTCTTCCTGCACGTTTTGCTTCCCAGAATGCGCATTTACAGCGACATAATCTATAGGTTTTTACATAAAAAAAAAAATCATCTTTTTCAAACCATTTTACTCTCGTTAATGTTTTTTGCAATTAAATGGCATTTTAGAACAATCCGGCTCTTTCTAATGGTACATAATGTTTACTACTACTATAATGCGAGGCATGGCTGTCATGAGAATGCATTATTTTAGAGACCTCCATACATTAACCGCAATTGTCTGGGTAAAAAAAATATAATACAATGTGGTGAAATCTAAAAGATAGAAGGCACAAAGGATACGGCATGAAAGGAAAGACATCTATATTCTTGTTGTGAAATGTATTTGCTTAAAAAGTCATCAAAAAAGATCTCTATTATGTTATTTTTTTTACATTGATGTCTTGCTGGTGCATAGTTTGATATACGTGTAGAAGACCTCTTCACCACAACCTCTTGTAAGAGGGACCCTACTTGAATGAGGACATTTTATCACTTACGTCAACAGTTCTTAGCTAGAGATGAGTGAACACTAAAATGTCCGAGGTTCGAAATCCGATTCGAACAGCCACAAACTGTTTGGCTGTTTGAATGGATTTCAAACCCCATTATAGTCTATGGGGGAAATGCTCGTTTCAGGGGTATGCAACATTCGATAAAATTATACTTACCAAGTCCATGAGTGACGGTTGGGCTGGATTCCCCTTGAAGTCTTCTCCCAGCGCAGCGTCCCCGTGGCGTCTTCCGGCTGGAATTCACTCTGCCTAGGCATCGGGGCCTAGGCAGAGCCGACTGCGCATGCGCGGTCGGCTCTGCCCGGCCCGACGCCTGAGCAGAGCCGACTGCGCATGCGAGGGCATGCCCGCGCATGCGCAGTCGGCTCTGCCTAGGCCGGATGCCTAGGCAGAGTGAATTCCAGCCGGAAGACACCGCGGGGACGATGCACGGAGAAGACTTCTAAAGGTAAGAGAAGAACCAGCATTGATTGGCAGAATGTATAACATTCTGCCAATCAACGCTGGTTCTGCATCGAACCTTAAACTTCGAACAGCTAGTAGTGTTCGATCGAGTACGAGTATTTCGAATACCGTAGTATTCGATCGAACACCTACTCGATCGAACACTACTCGCTCATCTCTATTCTTAGCATTATTTCTCTAGCCCCTGCTGTTTCCAATCAATCAGTGCTGTTAGTTTCAGTACCCAGTACCTAGTATGCTAGATAGACCCTATATTGTCAGGTGGGTGATCTTAGGGTTGGTTCACACTAGCGCTTGTATTCCGTCCACAAGGAGTCCGCATGGAGACCCCCCTGAACAGAATACCAACGCTAATGCAAGCGCTGTGCAGTTAAGCACACGGAGCCCATAGACTATAATGGGCTGCGTGTGCTTGCCGCGCACTGCCCGCACAATTCATTCATGCGGGCAGTGCGCGGCAAGCACAAAGAGCCCATTATAGTCTATGGGCTCCATGTGCTTTGCAAGCACACCGCTTGCAATTACGATTGCATTCCGTCTGGGGGGGTCTCCATGCGGACTCCTTGCGGACGGAATACAAGCGCTAGTGTGAACCAACCCTTAGACTCCTAGAATATCTGCTCCATTCTAGGACCGCCCACCTGACAGTGGAGACCCTAATAAGTATACTGGGTGCTGAAAATAAACATACCAATTGCTCAGGAATAGTGAGGGTTATTATGTATGAAATCTGGGGCATCATCAAATGGGCCCGAAGACTGGAGTACAGGAGAGATAAGTAACAGTGTTTTTATGTTCCCTCACCTCCCCTGGCCTTCTGATCAGAATACTCTGGGTCTGAAAAGACACCAGAGTATAATTATAGCAGTGGTTGGGGTTCGCGGGCCCGCAACCTCACTTAGAGTGGGTTCACACCTGTGCCCGCTCTCCGCTTTGTGGGTTTCCGTCTTCTGCCCAAAAACTGGAGAGGAGACGGAAGTCAGTGACCGCCCGTGAGCATCTTCTGGTCTCCGCAGCAAAACCACTTCTTTTTAACTGGATACAAAGTTCTGCATGTCCAATTTTGTGTCCAGTTAAAAAAAAACTGTTTCACCGCGGAGAGGCAGAAGACGCACACGGGCGGACACTTTGCAAACCGATTCAAGTGAATGGGTTTGAAAACTGACTGCTAATTTCCATCTCCTGTCCAGTTCCTCGGGCAGAATACGGAAACCTGCAAAGAAGAGACCGGGCGCAGGTGTGAACCCGCCCTTACTGATGCCCGCTCTTGATCACAGCCACCTACTGTTCCCCAAAGCATCTGTGAGCAGGAGCGAGAATCAATAGGTAAATAGGTACTGCTACCTACTGGGGTTACTCCAGCAAGTAACAGCCTATTAACCCCTTCCCGTCATGCGCCGTAATAGTACGGCGCGTGTCGGGTCTGTAACTATGGCGACCGCCCGGGAGCCGGGCGGCTGTCATAGCCGCCGGGTGTCTACTGCTTCAAGCAGTAGACAACCGGCTCTAATGCCTCCGATCGGTCCCCGGACCGATCGGAGGCATTAACCCCTCCGGCGCTGCTGTCAAAGGCGCCGGAGGCGCCATTTTCCCGGCGGCGCATGGGCGCCGCCATTTTGGCAGGGATCGCCGGCTCCTGGAGCATGCTTCAGGGCCGACGTCACGTTGCCATGACAGCCGGGAGCCTTGTTAAAGGCTCCCAGGCTTGTCTGCAAATTCTCTCTTTTGCAGGCTGGTGTATACAGCCTGCAAAAGAGATGATGATTTTTTGCAATGCATTGCAATGCATTAGCATTGTAATGCATTGCATTAGTGATCAGACCCCCTGGGGTTCAACACCCTTAGGGGGTCTAATAAATGCAAAAAAAAAATTAAAAAAAAGTAAAAAAAAAAATAAAAAGTATTAAAAGTTCAAATCACCCCCCTTTCCCTAGAACAAATATAAAAGTAGTTAAAAACTGTGAAACATATACATGTTAGGTATCCCCGCGTCCGAAATCGCCCGCTCTACAAATCTATAAAAATATTTTTCCTGTTCGGTAAACGCCGTAGCAGGAAAAATAGTCAAAAGTGCCAAACTGCCGTTTTTTCACTGTTTTAATTCTGATAAAAATTTGAATAAAAAGTGATCAAAGCAATAACATTTCCCGAAAATGGTAGAACTAAAAAGTACACCCAGCCCCGCAAAAAAATACGCCCTATGCATCCCCGTACACCTATGTATAAAAAAGTTACGGCCGTCGGAATATGGCGACTTTTAGAAAAAAAATTTTTTAACACCGTTTTGGAATTTTTTTTAGGGGTCAAAATGTAAATAAAACCATATAAATTTGGTATCCCTGGAACCGTACCGAAACACAGAATATAGGGGACATGTCATTTTGGCTGCACAGTGAACGCCGTAAAACCAAAGCCCGTAAGAAAGTCGCAGAAATGCATTTTTTCTTCAAATCCACCCCATTCTGAATTTTTTTCCTGCTTCCCAGTACATTATATAGAATAATTAATGGTGGCATCATGAAGAAAAAATTGTCCCGCAAAAATTAAGACCTCATATGACTCTGGGAGCGGAGAAATAAAAAAGTTATGGGGTTTAGAAGGAGGGGAGTCAAAAAAGAAAAACGAAAATCAAAAAATGCCATCGGCGGGAAGGGGTTAAAAAATAAAAACACATCAGGGGCCCGCTGGGCTTCTTAATGTCCCAGGCCCTGTGGCACGTACACCCCGGTATGTACACCACTGCTCACTGGTAACCTCCCATCTCTTCTCTCCTCCCTGTTCCTGTCTGGCATCCTCCTCCCCAGCTACTAGTGGTGTCCATACAATGGCTCACTTTATCTCTTAAAATGTAAGCAAGTGACTAGTAATTGTGCAACCAGCCTATCCCTTGCGGCAAACCTTTATATAAATGTGCTGAGCCCTCTCCTTGGAAACTTAATATGCTAGATCTGTTGATCTGACCTAGACTGTGCCATGATTTGACTCTTGGCTTGTTGCCTGACTACATACCTGTCCTGCCGGTTACCTATGCCTGACGTAGGCCTGATTCTGACCTCTGCATCTTTGCTGCCTGCCCTGATCACCTGTCTGTACCTGACATTCTCTTTCCATATCCCTGGTTCTTCACACCAGTGTCTTTTGACCTCTCTGGGCCACCATGACTATAATAGGAGGTAGCAATCTGGCAGTCTGCCTGCAGTGAAGTCCAGATTGAAGAATGAATACTCAGGAGTCTACTTTGTCAATGCAGTGGGTTCACAGCCCTCTGACCATGATATATTTACAATTAAAAACAAATCCCGTCCATATACAGCATAAAAATGAACAGTGCAAGACACAGCAGGTCAATTTATAGAATGCTGCAGATTACAACCTTTACAATGCAGGGGTATGTTCACACAGTCATTGTCTCCCTTTGAAAACAAAGTGAGTCACATTAGGGACATTTAAGCACCAAATGAGGAGGAGGAAAGCATCTTAAAACCTAGTTCAAAAATTATACTGTGATGTGTGAACATAACACAAAGGATGAAAGCCATGGTAATATGGTAGCTGTGTGCACATTGATGGAAAAATAGCACACCCAGATACACTCCAAGTTCGCTTCAAAACAAGGTATGTAGTTATGTCTCAGTCAGATATGTAAATGATAACAGGTGTGGTCTAGTTAAACACTAGGTCTTGCCACAAGGGGACGTAAAAATGTTTCTTTCACTAAACTACTCTGCCAAATCAGTATCCCTGCGCTATGCTGAGGAGGCCCAAAAGGCCGAAACAGTACTGTCCATAGCTGAGAATCTGTTCCTTTTGGAATTGAAATACTAATTTGGCAATTAAATCCGCATCATGATAGTAGACTTTTTAACTGAGTCATGCATAATGTTTAGGATGCTGCCCTCTAGAGGGCGGCATACAGAGTGCACTGTTCTCCTAATTACTGGAGAATAGATTTGCATATTTTTTTACCCAGAATCCCTAGCGGGGCAGGAATGAGTCTGTACTGCCTATGTAGGCACACACTCTCCCTGATGAGTACGAGTATCCCCTAAACTAAAATAGACTTTCCGAGGGTACATTTGGGTTGTGAACCATTTCTTCTGAGATTGTTGACTGCTTGAAGACATTTTGCCCAGCGGTCAAGCTTTGAGAGGGGGCACATCACTGAATTCAGACAGGCAGGATGGTAATTTCAACACATTGTCCAATGTCTAGGACATTCTGACCTAGCTGTTAGGAGATGTTTCCCAGGAGAGTCTCTGCAGCATTTCCTTCTCAGCACCCAGGGAAGTATCCATTACCTCTATGGGATGCAAACATGTGACAGGAGGCTCACATGGGATAATACAATATACTTAGATGGCCACTGCTAAAGGGGTTCCCTGCAGTAACCTGGCACCACCACTACACAGTGCACAAAGCCACCTACTTCTAGCTCTGTCCACTGTGTAGCTGCTGATTAGAACAGCATGGGAAACCCCTTTAAGCTTTATTTAAAAAAAAAAAAAAAAAAAAAAACATTACAGGAAATGAGGCAAAGCAGCAAGTAGCCAAGACCATTGCAATTTGTAATGAATTGACAGAATTAATAATGGCAGTGCAGGCACTCAGCCTAATTCTCCTTAGGGAACTGTTATAATCCTGATCCAGTCTAGATTCCAGGAAAAACCCGGTTGGTCAGTCATTCAGAAAAGCTGGTCCGTCTACTGGGATTGGAAGCCTTGTTACATGTCTGATCTAAGCACCAGACTGAGAAATGAAATGAACATGATATGTGACCGGATAAAAAGTCATAGAGGAGAGTGAAAGAGTGACATCATAATTTTCTGGAAAAAAAAAATATCCTTTTAAAAATATATCATCAAGGTGAGAATGATAGCAAGAATTAAGTGAGAAAACAGCTTTTTTATATAATTTAGTTTATCTATAAGCTGTCGTTGGTTGATCTACAAATTACTCTTGATAATTAAAAGTAGGTCAATGACCTAGCGTTATATGGTGGTGGGCTACTTAACCATGAAATAAAAAGTCCATGATTTTGAAAGATTTCTTTGAAAGAAATGCCAAACGTTTTTGCATAATACAAAGCTTTTAGGAAATTTAAATTATATTCATGCAGAAATTAATAAACTTATCTCTAATATCTAATCAGTAAAAACAAACACTGAATGTTCATTTGTTTTAGTGATGATTTTTCAGTTGTATCCTTAAATAATAATAGCGATGTTAAATAGTAATAATAATAATAATAATAATAATAGTAATAATAATAATAATAATAGTAATAATAATAATAATAGTAATAATAATAATAATAATAATAGCGATGTTAATACATAATAATAATAGTAAGAATAGTGATGTTAATACATTTACATAATATTAACAAGAAGAAGAAGAGGAAGACGAAGAATCATGTTTATACATTTACATAATAAAATAATATAATAGTAATAATAATAATACATTTAAATAATAATACTAATTATAATGACAATAATAATATTTTAACCCGCCTACGAACATTATCTGTCATTGAGGAATAGAAACAGGACATTCGTGTGCTCCAGCAGGATGTCACCAGAGATAAGTAATAGAGATGAGCGAGTAGTGAAATATTCGATATTTGTTTCGAGTATCCCCTCAATATTCGACTATTCGACTGAATATCGAACCCCATTATAGTCTATGGGGAAAAATGCTCGTTTCAGGGGAAACCACAACCAGGATAATCAGGGCTTGAAACAGTCATCAGATCTTACCGAAAGGAATCACCCTCGGTTTGGAAAGAAGCCATCTAAACGTTGCACCTTTAATTGAGCTGAGCATTGCACCAGCAGAATGTTAGGACCTTTGGGTGAGTTGAGCCTCTAACCAGCATAGTTTTTGGCCCTTTGAGTGAACTCAGCCTTGTAGCAGCAGAGTTTTAGTTTTTCACCCTTGGGATGAGTACAGCCTGTAACCAGCAGTGTTATATTTTTTGGCCCTTGGGGTGAGCCGTAAAAAATTAGTTTTCATGTCCTTGGGGTGAGCCCTAAAACATGAATGTTTTTTTTTTTTAACTATTTGTTAACGATGAAGGTGGTGGTGTTGGAGGAGGAGGACGAGGAGGAAGACGAGGAACTTGTGTGCTGGCACAGACACATGGAACTGTGTCTCGTGAGTACTGTGGACAGGACATGCTGGTTGCGGGTCCACAATATCTGCTATCCACCCTAGCATAGGTTCATGGTGCTCGGGCCTCGTCAGCGAGGTACCCTGCACCCAGCTTGATGCTGTGGCACTGCTGGTTGCCCCTCTCCAGTAGATAACTGGATCCACAGTTGAGCTACTGTGGCCTGGATCCCCAGTTGGATTTCCTCATCCACGTCCCCGTCCTCGTTCCCTTGTGCTACTGATGAGGGGCACTGCTGGCAGCTCCTCTCCAGTAGCGGGACTGTGGACTGGACCCCAGCTGGATTTCCACATCCACGCCTCCGTCCCTTGATGCTACCCTGACGCATCTTTGGCAGGTTCAGTGTATGTGTACACTGTTCCTGCATTATAGCTCTGAAAGAGCTGTTGAATTCTTCCTGCCTAGCAGTGGCTAAACTTTATCTCACCCTCAGCACAATGTCTCTCCCTATCTCACCAAACCGCATCTGACACGAATATGGCTGACACTATTCTTATAAATCCGAGGTCACCTGATTTAGCCAGCCAATGACTTTTTCCTATTTTTTTTTTTTTTTTTTTAATGCCGACATTTTCCTGCTTCCTGTGCCACCTTCCCTGCAGAGTTATTGGTGCAAAAAAAGCGCCAGGGAAGGTGGGAGGGCATACGAATTTTTACTGTGTTTACCGTATGGTTTTCGATTGGAATCGAATATGTCGAATACCCTAATATTCGATCGAATACCTACTCGATCAAACGGTATTCGCTCATCTCTAATAGGTATCCTAAACTGATCACTTGCATGCATTGCCTTGTGCACATGAGGTCATTTTCGCAGTGCTGTTCCCATCAGGAACACACATCAGGATCACACTGCATCGAATGCATGGAAATGGGGAAGCAGAGGAAATGCGCAGTGTGCAAGAAAAATGCAAGGAAACAATGTCCTATATGCAATGTCGGGCTGCACAGGCAATTCTTTCAAATATGGCAGTATGTGCCATGATCCACATTTGGGGATAGGAATAAAATTGTCAATTTTGTCATTGTGATTATGCAGAAATCACAAGGATGTGTTTTTCTTACTACTGGGATGTAGACAGATATAAATGAAGCAAACATTATTGATAACATTTTTTGGCAGCTAATGGGTTAAGCAGTCAAGTATGTACATGAGAAATAGTTCTGTCTGCCTAACATATGGCTTGTATGTAGCATGTTTAGCATTTTTCCTGCAGAAACATTTTTTGTCTGCAGACACTTTCACTATTTCTCAGTTTATCCTTTGCTAGTGAGACAGAAAACAGGAGATTCTGCTCTCCAACTCTCCATTACTTAGAAGCATTATACGGGTCATTAAAGAGAAGTACTGATCTGTAATGATGTGAAAAAACACTTGGAGTGAGATAGAGAAGTAGTGAGATGTCTGTGTGCTTCTCTCTGCTTTTCTATCACTTGCATCCTCTTCTTTCCTGATCCTTCCATCTCCATAGACTTCTTTGATCCCTCTTTGAGATCATATTCCTTCTCATCATAAAGACAGAGTAAGTAGAGATTACATCATAAGTGTGTCCGGTTGGGGGAACTCTTGACCTTTCTCTCACTCAGCTTCTCTGTCATTCCCCTGCTTTCTCATAGATTTTTTGGGCAGCATCTCAGTGAGTAATGCTTTTCAACCTGAAATACAGATTCAGCAGAGATTTCAGAGTAAGTGTGCAGTTTAGGAGGAAGAGGGATCCCTGTCTACCTTTCTCTCATTTAGTTCCTCCAGGCTTTTATGGGCATCAAGTAACCTGATCCCTTTGCAAGTTCATTGTCCTTCTCATCACAATACAGGAGACAGATTTAGCAGAAATTTCAAAGGAGTTATGCAAGGGGGCTCTCTTTTTCAAGCTCTCATTTGGCTCCGCCTCTTTCCTCTGTTTTCTCTATGGACATTTATGGGCAGCATGTAACCTGCTCCCTCCTTCTCATTCCCAAAGACAGATTTATCAGAGCTATCAGAGTAAGTGTACAGTTTAGGAGAGGAGTGGGTCTTTCTTCCTTTCTCTCCCTTAGTTCTTTTCATCGGCTTTCATAGACTTTTATGGGTAGCGTATAATCTGATCCTTGCAGGAGCAAATAGTCCTTTTCATACCCCAATAAAAATTTAGTAGAAATTTCAGAGTGTACAGTTTAGGAGGGTAGGAGGATCTCTCTGCCTTTCTCTCCCTTTACTCCTTTCATTGGCTTCTCCATAGACTTTTATGGGCAGCATGTAATCTGATCCCTCTGTGAGCTTATAGTCCTTTCCATCCCCCAATACAAATTTAGCAGAGATTTCAGAGTGTGTACAGTTTAGGAGGGTGTGTAGAGGTCTCTGTGCCTTTCTCTCCCTTAGCTCTGTTCATTAAATTTTCCATAGACTTTTATTGTCAGCATGTAATCTGATCCCTCCGTGAGCTCATAGTCCTTCTCATCCCCAAATTCAGATTAATCAGAGCTATCAGCGTAGGTTGGTAGGGTAGGTAGTGCTATCAGAGAAGGAGGGTGGGTGTTCTCTCTGCCTTTCTCTCCCTTAGCACTCTTCATCAAATTCTCCATAGACTTTTATGGGCAGCTTGTAATGTGATCCCTCCATGAGCTCATAGTCCTTTTCATCCCCCAATGCAAATTTAGCAGAGTTTTCAGTTTAGGAGACAAGAGGGGGAGTCTGCTAACTGTACAAAGTTATAATTTTTCTGTGATAAGAACATTTCTTGCATTCAGCATTATTGATTTATACAAAGTTTATAAAGTACAGTCATGGCCAAAAGTTTTGAGAATGACACAAATCTTCTATTTTCACATGATCTTCTGCCCTCTGGTTTTTCTGTGTGTTTGTCAGATGTTTTTATCACATACAGAAATATAATTGCAATCATATTATGAGTAACAAAAGCTTATATTGACAGTTAGAATGAGTTAATGCAGCGTTGCAATATTTGCAGTGTTGACCCTTCTTCTTCAGGACCTCTGCAATTCTCTCTGGCATGCTCTCAATCAACTTCTGGACCAAATCCTGACTGATAGCAGTCCATTCTTGCACAATCAATGCTTGCATTTTGTCAGAATTTGTAGGTTTTTGTTTGTCCACCCATCTCTTGATGATTGACCACAAGTTCTCAATGGGATTAAGATCTGGGGAGTTTCCAGGCCATGGACCCAAAATCTCTTTTTTTTGTTCCCTGAGCCATTTAGTTATCACCTTTGCTTTATGGCAAGGCGCTCCATCATGCTGGAAAAGGCATTGTTGATCGCCAAACTGCTCTTGGACGGTTGGGAGAAGTTGATCTTGGAGGACATTCTGGTACCATTCTTTATTCATGGCTGTGTTTGTAGGCAAGACTGTGAGAGAGCCAATTCCCTTGGCTGAGAAGAAACCCCACACATGAATGGTTTCAGGATGCTTTACAGTTGGCATGAGACAAGACTGGTGGTAGCGCTCACCTCGTCTTCTCCGAATAAGCTGTTTTCCAGATGTCCCAAACAATCGAAAAGGGGATTCATCAGAGAAAATGACTTTACCCCAGTCCTCAGCAGTCCACTCCCTGTACCTTTTGCAGAATATCAGTCTGTCCCTGATGTTTTTTCTGGAGAGAAGTGGCTTCTTTGCTGCCCCCCTTGAGACCAGGCCTTGCTCCAAGAGTCTCCGCCTCACAGTGTGTGCAGATGCACTCACACCTGCCTGCTGCCATTCCTGAGCAAGCTCTGCACTTCTGGTAACCCGATCCCGCAGCTGAAACACTTTTAAGAGATGGTGCTGGAGCTTGCTGGTCTTTCTTGGGCGCCCTGGAGCCTTTTTGCCAACAATGGAACCTCTCTCCTTGAAATTTTTGATGATGCGATAGATTGTTGACTGAGGTGCAATCTTTCTAGCTGTGATACTCTTCCCTGTTAGGCCATTTTTGTGCAGTGCAATGATGACTGCACGTGTTTCTTTAGAGATAACCATGGTTAACAGAAGAGAAACAATGATGCCAAGCACCAGCCTCCTTTTAAAGTGTCCAGTGGTGTCATTCTTACTTAGTCATGACAGATTGATCTCCAGCCCTGTCCTCATCAACACCCACACCTGTGTTAATGGAGCAATCACTGAAACGATGTTAGCTGGTCCTTTTAAGGCAGGGCTGCAATTATGTTGAAATGTGTTTTGGGTGATAAAGTTCATTTTCTAGGCAAATATTGACTTTACAAGTAATTGCTGTTAAGCTAATCACTCTTTATAACATTCTGGAGTATATGCAAATTGCCATTAGAAAAACTAAAGCAGTAGACTTTGTAAAAATTAATATTTGTATCATTCTCAAAACTTTTGGCCATGACTGTACAGTAACCATTGCCTTTAAGCCAGAAAACAGCTAAGTGTCTAATATAATGTCTAATATTTTTCCATAACTATTATAAAACATCTTGTTAAGAAAGAACAAATATACAATAATCACATACTGTCAAACATAAAATTAATTTGTTCAATTTTTAATTTTTCCCACTATTTCGAGTTGAGTGACATACAACCATTATCATTAAGTCCCTGAAATAAAACCGGTTTCCCCCCAGAGAAAGCAGCCAATATGATTTGTTGTCAGCAGAGCTCAGCGCCTGTAATATTCCATAACCGAGATGATTGGAATTTATGATAATTAAAATTATTAAAACTCAGACAGCTGGGAAAATCAACAAATACTTTCCCGTCCATCTCTGATATAGCAATTCCTTTGTAATAGAGTTTTAAAGTTTCACCCTTGGTGGTTTTACAAGTTTAAAATAGCTGTTGGAAGAAGTCAAGCATGTTTATTAGCATTCCGTAAGATTGTAAAACCAAAACACCTGGGAGGTTTACGTTTTATATCTCTGGCAATGCTAATTATTCTCTTAGGGCCTAATTAGGCAAACCCTTATTTGACTTTTTAACAAGCTTTTACCTATATTACGACTGAATTAACAAACAGCAAGAATTGTGATCACATAAACTTTATATCCTGCTCAGGTATTTGCAGTCATTTATTTTGTCAAACGCACAGCCGAGCAGATGCTGAGCAAATGTTTCTATGAATCGAAATTGCAAATATGATTGTAATATAGAATGAACGATGCTAATAGACAAAGACTTGTGAAAATGTTAAATAAATTAGTGGATTCATTAATTCATTAAAGGTGTATTCTCATCCCGAGAACAGGGGTCGCCCAACTCGTGTCTCACCTACGCAGTAAATAAACACGTGTGGCTCTTAATGTTTACATGTAGGGACTTCCAAGAAAAGTCAAGTCTCTCTGCTCAAGCTATGCGTATATGGCCACCTCTTCACTTATGGAATCCATGAGACGGGGGTCAGGGGAGGCTTATTCTCAAGACGAGTATTCTCAAGAGGCGAGTACCAGTGGTGGGATCCAAATCTGTCAGATGCATATACTTCTATAGCTCCATCATATTCCGCCGCACTTTATAGACACTGTCAGTCACTGTCCCATATAGGGTTCACAATCTACATTCCCTATCAGTCTGTCTTTGGAGAGTGGGAAGAAACCGGAGTATTTGGAGGAAACCCACACAAACCTGAGCACAACATGGAAACTCCAAGCAGATGTTGTTCTTGGCAGGATTCGTACTCAGGGGTATTACCAGTGTTAATAAAGGTCCATACAGGCGAAGGAAATGTGTGAAGCTGCGGCCTCTTCATAAATTACCCGCCTTTCCCAGCACCAGAATGGAAATCTATGCCAGTTAGGTATTGACTTAGATTTCCATTTAAACATGTGAGTTATAATGAATATTTAGGGTTGAGGTGTCCCCGTCTCAGCCCTTCCCATTTAGTCTGCCAGCCCACATGCGAATAATATGGCAAAAGTGGTGTGGAACAGAGTTGAATCATATTGTGCCTATTGTCCTTATTTTCTCTGTTTCTTCCTTATTTGCAATTTCTCTGTTACTTGTTTTCCCTGTTGCTGGACCGTGTTGTGCTTTACTGTTGCGGATTGCTCTTTCTCCTCTTCCCTGCCACGTCAGCTGGCCCGGCCTGCTGATTCGCCGCGGTTGCTGCCTCAGGTCTCTCTGGACCCAGCCTTCCTGTGTGAACTTTGTTTACTCTGTTGGTATCTGATTTCCTGCTGTGCTTACAGTTTGTGCCTTTGACTGATGCCTTAAGTTTTCTGCCCTGCTGGTGGCTGTGGCTGGTCCCGACCAGCTGCGGCTCCCAGTGGTGTTTGTCACCTCTCTCCTTCCTCTCCTGTCTTCTTGCTCGGTTCTTCATTGCTGTTTCATGTTGTTGCTTGGGGTGCGGATTATGTGTCATGGTTTACGGCCTCTCCCCCACTTAGTTAGGATTGGCGGCTCTCTGAGGGCGTTCTACGGCCCGTCCTCAAGAACTGCATTAGTGGGTTTTTTCCCACAGTTCTTTTCGTTGCCCGCTCCAGACTCGCTTGTTTGTCCTTCCCGTCTCCCTTCTCCCTGCTTTTGTACTTTGTCTTTTGTTTTTTCTCCCTCGTCCCCTTCTTTTTCTTCCTATGGAGCCCCGGCCTTTGGCCCTCTCAGACATCCTGATGTGAGGAATAGTTGCAATTTGAAGCTCAATCCCAGGGAGGTTCTGATTCTCATTTTCACATCCTTTTCTCTCTGCCTGATTCCCCTGGTTTGATAGTTCTCCCATGCTACTGGAGGAGTTAACTCTGGTCTTGACACCATCGGATGTACTCTCTTGGATCTCTACTTGTTATTAGCCTCCTGGCTCTCAGTTGGTCGCCCTTCCTTCCCGTCTTTCAGAGTTCGGGGTCGCTTCTTTGACCCTCCTCCTCTTCCTCTCTCTTTCTTTCCCCCCATCCACCCTTCAGATACCTTTCTCCCTTTGTCCTGTTTTGCCGAGCCCTTGTGTGTGGTTTAGTTTGTGGGTCCGTTAGTTCTGGGCCTACCTTGTTATTGCTCTGCCCTGTGTTTTGCTTTTTTGTAAAATGTATATAAATAAAGAATTTATAAAAAAAAAAAAAAAAAGTGGTGTGGAACAGAGGTTGTGGTACATTTTTTGGAGCAAGAAAGGGCCTTGTTACATTACCGGTATACGTAACTGGAATCTGGTGGCAAGATGAAATAAGCCATGAGCAGATGGGTACTGATGAGTAGTAGTGCAAGGTGCGGCTTGAGTTTAGAACACAAGGGCAACAACGCATTGGAGTAGAAACAGTCTGAGGAACACAGTTCTGAGAGCCGGAGACCGGAAACAAGTCACAATACTCAAGCAGAGTGTTATAGTGCCTTATGGGTATAAATAGGCACAAACAGAAAACAAGATGGCTTCACACTGGTATAGATAAGTCCTAAGATGAACACAACAGCCTCCAGTGGTGAGGAGTGGAAGTGTAACAATATTTCAAAGTAAGGAATAGCAGCCACTAGTGGTAGACTAGCAAAATACAAGATTCTGACTGGCGTTGTGCCAAATGTGTGATAAATGCCATCCCTCTACACCAGGCAGAGTACTGTGGATATGCTGTATAGCAGCTACATGGTGCATGTGCAAGATTTTAGTGCTATGGATTGATCAGGGTACAGTGTAGGGTGGGGATTGTGAAGGAGACACTGAGGCTTTTCTGCCATTAAAGGTGACAATGGTATTATCACCTTATTTGCATATTGGATTTAGTTTTCTCTGTAACTACATCCCAGGCCACAACAGTGAAGATATATTTGCAAAGTGTGTTCCTCTCTGTATTTTAATGGGAGTGATGGCTCTGACAGACTGGCATTAAATATACTGTATCATATATCTGCGATAAATATATACATAAATCCTACAATAAAGATAAAAGGAAATTATACAAGGGCAGGCTAGATGGAGCATATGGTCTTTTTGGTTACTATGTTAGGCTCAGGCCCCACGTAGCGGGTCGCAGCAAGAAAGTGTTGCAGGAAAAACTGCAGCAGCATCGCATTTTTTTACCTGCAACACTTTTTACAGAAATTCTGCAGAGGTTTCCTCTGTGGACTTTCTGCTTCCATTATACCTATAGGAAAACCACCAGTATAATTGACATGCTGTGATTTCCAAAACCTCGACAGATTTGGAAATCGGGGTGTGTCTGCTGTGCATACTTTTTCTCAAAGGTGTGGATGGGATTCACTAGATTCCCATCCAACTTGTAGTGACTGTAAAATTCCGTTTTTTTTTCAGTGGATTATCCACCATGACCAAACCACGACGTTTATGCACATGGGGACCCAGTCTTAAAGGGCTTGTCCTGGAATTGGACAGACCTTGGTTGAGGTTGAGGGAGGTGTAACAAAAAAAATTCATACTCACCTGACCTTGGAGCTGTGTTGTTTGCTTCCGTCATGTGTAGAGATTAGAGATGAGCGAACACTAAAATGTTCGAGGTTCGAAATTCGATTCGAACAGCCGCTCACTGTTCGAGTGTTCGAATGGGTTTCGAACCCCATTATAGTCTATGGGGAACATAAACTCGTTAAGGGGGAAACCCAAATTCGTGTCTGGAGGGTCACCAAGTCCACTATGACACCCCAGGAAATGATACCAACACCCTGGAATGACACTGGGACAGCAGGGGAAGCATGTCTGGGGGCATAAAAGTCACTTTATTTCATGGAAATCCCTGTCAGTTTGCGATTTTCGCAAGCTAACTTTTCCCCATAGAAATGCATTGGCCAGTGCTGATTGGCCAGAGTACGGAACTCGACCAATCAGCGCTGGCTCTGCTGGAGGAGGCGGAGTCTAAGATAGCTCCACACCAGTCTTCATTCAGGTCCGACCTTAGACTCCGCCTCCTCCGGCAGAGCCAGCGCTGATTGGCCGAAGGCTGGCCAATGCATTCCTATGCGAATGCAGACTTAGCAGTGCTGAGTCAGTTTTGCTCAACTACACATCTGATGCACACTCGGCACTGCTACATCAGATGTAGCAATCTGATGTAGCAGAGCCGAGGGTGCACTAGAACCCCTGTGCAAACTCAGTTCACGCTAATAGAATGCATTGGCCAGCGCTGATTGGCCAATGCATTCTATTAGCCCGATGAAGTAGAGCTGAATGTGTGTGCTAAGCACACACATTCAGCACTGCTTCATCAAGCCAATACAATGCATTAGCCAGTGCTGATTGGCCAGAGTACGGAATTCGGCCAATCAGCGCTGGCCAATGCATTCTATTAGCCCGATGAAGTAGAGCTGAATGTGTGTGCTAAGCACACACATTCAGCACTGCTTCATCAAGCCAATACAATGCATTAGCCAGTGCTGATTGGCCAGAGTACGGAATTCGGCCAATCAGCGCTGGCTCTGCTGGAGGAGGCGGAGTCTAAGATCGCTCCACACCAGTCTCCATTCAGGTCCGACCTTAGACTCCGCCTCCTCCGGCAGAGCCAGCGCTGATTGGCCGAAGGCTGGCCAATGCATTCCTATGCGAATGCAGACTTAGCAGTGCTGAGTCAGTTTTACTCAACTACACATCTGATGCACACTCGGCACTGCTACATCAGATGTAGCAATCTGATGTAGCAGAGCCGAGGGTGCACTAGAACCCCTGTGCAAACTCAGTTCACGCTAATAGAATGCATTGGCCAGCGCTGATTGGCCAATGCATTCTATTAGCCCGATGAAGTAGAGCTGAATGTGTGTGCTAAGCACACACATTCAGCACTGCTTCATCAAGCCAATACAATGCATTAGCCAGTGCTGATTGGCCAGAGTACGGAATTCGGCCAATCAGCGCTGGCCAATGCATTCTATTAGCCCGATGAAGTAGAGCTGAATGTGTGTGCTAAGCACACACATTCAGCACTGCTTCATCAAGCCAATACAATGCATTAGCCAGTGCTGATTGGCCAGAGTACGGAATTCGGCCAATCAGCGCTGGCTCTGCTGGAGGAGGCGGAGTCTAAGGTCGGACCTGAATGGAGACTGGTGTGGAGCGATCTTAGACTCCGCCTCCTCCAGCAGAGCCAGCGCTGATTGGCCGAATTCCGTACTCTGGCCAATCAGCACTGGCTAATGCATTGTATTGGCGTGATGAAGCAGTGCTGAATGTGTGTGCTTAGCACACACATTCAGCTCTACTTCATCGGGCTAATAGAATGCATTGGCCAGCGCTGATTGGCCGAATTCCGTACTCTGGCCAATCAGTGCTGGCCAATGCATTCTATTAGCTTGATGAAGCAGAGTGTGCACAAGGGTTCAAGCGCACCCTCGGCTCTGATGTAGCAGAGCCGAGGCTGCACAAGGGTTCAAGCGCACCCTCGGCTCTGATGTAGGAGAGCCGAGGGTGCACTTGAACCCTTGTGCAGCCTCGGCTCTGCTACATCAGAGCCGAGGGTGCGCTTGAACCCTTGTGCACACTCTGCTTCATCAAGCTAATAGAATGCATTGGCCAGCGCTGATTGGCCAATGTATTCTATTAGCCTGATGAAGTAGAGCTGAATGTGTGTGCTAAGCACACACATTCAGCTCTACTTCATCGGGCTAATAGAATGCATTGGCCAGCGCTGATTGGCCAGAGTACGGAACTCGACCAATCAGCGCTGGCTCTGCTGGAGGAGGCGGAGTGTAAGATCGCTCCACACCAGTCTCCATTCAGGTCCGACCTTAGACTCCGCCTCCTCCAGCAGAGCCAGCGCTGATTGGCCGAATTCCGTACTCTGGCCAATCAGCACTGGCTAATGCATTGTATTGGCGTGATGAAGCAGTGCTGAATGTGTGTGCTTAGCACACACATTCAGCTCTACTTCATCGGGCTAATAGAATGCATTGGCCAATCAGCGCTGGCCAATGCATTCTATTAGCGTGAACTGAGTTTGCACAGGGGTTCTAGTGCACCCTCGGCTCTGCTACATCAGATTGCTACATCTGATGTAGCAGTGCCGAGTGTGCATCAGATGTGTAGTTGAGCAAAACTGACTCAGCACTGCTAAGTCTCTGCATTCGCATAGGAATGCATTGGCCAGCCTTCGGCCAATCAGCGCTGGCTCTGCCGGAGGAGGCGGAGTCTAAGGTCGGACCTGAATGGAGACTGGTGTGGAGCGATCTTAGACTCCGCCTCCTCCAGCAGAGCCAGCGCTGATTGGTCGAGTTCCGTACTCTGGCCAATCAGCGCTGGCCAATGCATTCTATTAGCCCGATGAAGTAGAGCTGAATGTGTGTGCTTAGCACACGCATTCAGCTCTACTTCATCAGGCTAATAGAATACATTGGCCAATCAGCGCTGGCCAATGCATTCTATTAGCTTGATGAAGCAGAGTGTGCACAAGGGTTCAAGCGCACCCTCGGCTCTGATGTAGCAGAGCTGAGGGTGCACAAGGGTTCAAGTGCACCCTCGGCTCTCCTACATCAGAGCCGAGGGTGCGCTTGAACCCTTGTGCAGCCTCGGCTCTGCTACATCAGAGCCGAGGGTGCGCTTGAACCCTTGTGCACACTCTGCTTCATCAAGCTAATAGAATGCATTGGCCAGCACTGATTGGCCAGAGTACGGAATTCGGCCAATCAGCGCTGGCCAATGCATCCCTATGGGAAAAAGTTTATCTCACAAAAATCACAATTACACACCCGATAGAGCCCCAAAAAGTTATTTTTAATAACATTCCCCCCTAAATAAAGGTTATCCCTAGCTATCCCTGCCTGTACAGCTATCCCTGTCTCATAGTCACAAAGTTCACATTCTCATATGACCCGGATTTGAAATCCACTATTCGTCTAAAATGGAGGTCACCTGATTTCGGCAGCCAATGACTTTTTCCAATTTTTTTCAATGCCCCCAGTGTCGTAGTTCCTGTCCCACCTCCCCTGCGCTGTTATTGGTGCAAAAAAGGCGCCAGGGAAGGTGGGAGGGGAATCGAATTTTGGCGCACTTTACCACGTGGTGTTCGATTCGATTCGAACATGGCGAACACCCTGATATCCGATCGAACATGTGTTCGATAGAACACTGTTCGCTCATCTCTAGTAGAGATGAGTGAACAGTAAAATGTCCGAGGTTCGATATTCGTTTCGAGTAGCCCCTCAATATTCGACTACTCGAATCGAATATCGAACCCTATTATAGTCTATGGGGGGAAAATGCTCGTTTCAGGGGTAGGCAACGTTCAATCAAATTATACTTACCGAGTCCACGAGTGAGGGTCGGGCTGGATCCTCCGTGCAGTCTTCTGCTTGCAGCGTCCTCGTGGCGTCTTCCGGCTGTTCATTCACTCTGCCAGGTATCGGGCCTGGGCAGAGCCGACTGCGCATGCCCGCACTACAAGCGGACATGCGCAGTCGGCTCTGCCCAGGCCCGATGCCTGGCAGAGTGAATGAAGAGCCGGAAGACGCCGCGGGGAAGCTGCACGGAGAAGACTTCTAAAGGTAGGAGAAGAACCAGCGTTGATTGGCCGACTGTATAGCATTCGGCCAATCAATGCTGGTTCTGCATCGAACTTTTACATTCGAACAGCGAGTGGTACTCGATCGAGTATGAGTATTTCAATACCGTAGTTTTCGATCGAATACCTACTCGATCGAGTACTACTCGCTCATCTCTAGTCATGTGTTCAGTCTTGTTTCACGCACCATGCCCTTGTCTCGTACTGTGCCCTCGTTTTCGGAAGTCCTGCATGTCATGTGACCGCTGAGACTAAACAATGTCTTCATCAGTCACAGGCAAGGAACTGGTGATGTCATTCACATATATCACTGATTCCTTTCCAATGACTGCTGAGGCCACTGGTTGGTCACATGGGTTAAAGGATTGCCACTAACAAGGGCACAGCACATGCCCAAAAAGATAGCAGCAGCAGCAGACAATGGAGCACCTTGAAAAAACGAGCATTATTTTTATTTTATGTTTCATCTGCCCTCCCCTGTGGTTTGTCCAATTCCTGGACAGCCCTGTTAATCTTCTCTATACAATACACATCTATGTCCTACTACATTACATATATATATATATATATATATATATATATATATATATATATACTACAGTATTTTCTAATGTCATTTTATATGCCTTTACTCTTCTGATACAACATCTAAAATTCTTCATACTATTCTGCTTATAGTACATATATTTTCTGCATATAATATGCTGTCATGTGTAATTACAGAACTTTACAAATTAAATCTATTGGTTTAGGCAATAAAATGTATCCCTTTAACTCCAATATTTCATTCTAGTGTTGTCATGACCATTTATTTCTGTACGGCCAGACAGAGCCCAGACTGAATAATATTCAGACTCAGGAGGAAGTCCAAGTTTTGAGACTGAGGGAATTGGCTGGGTTATGATATACTGACCCCTTCCCAAGCATTATTAATGCCCATGACAAATGTAATGCATTATTTTTATAGATATAAATCTATAAAAGAAGCAAAGATTGACTGGTTAATAATAACTTTTATGATGTGTCCACTGGAGAGAAACATTCAAAATAGGATATATAAGTTGTAAGGTATGACGTGACCAGAACAGATTGCATTTAGTAATCCCAAAAAGATATTGCGGAATTTATGAGGTATCCCAAAACGGGATGTCCTAGTACTCAGATTTCCCTGTGTTGTGTTCTCACAGACACAATTGTATCTTTACCAGTGCAAATATTATGTGACTGACCTAGCACTGTGCAGATAAGGGCTTGTCCATTTAGCTCTAATATGGTTACCAGAATCCAGGATGTCAACCCAACCTTGCAGAGAGATAGGTTAGGTTCACCTGACGCAGGCCGGGTTCATGTGACGTCAGAGACGTCAGAAAGGACATCAGGAAGGAGGCCTGGCAGGATCATGGAGAGTTAAGTAACAGTGTTTTTTATGTTCACTTACCTTTCCCGGTCCGCCGATCATTATACTCGGGGGTCTGCAAAGACCCCCGAGTATAATGATAGTGTTTGTGGGGCCGGCGGTGTCACTTACCGATCCCGGCCCAGCCAGGATCGTCAAGTGAATAGGGACCGTAACAGCCTATTTAAAAAAAACTAAAAAAAAAACATAGCGGTAGCGGCTGTCACCAGGCCCCCTAATGGCCCGGGCCCTGTGGCAGCTGCCTCCGCTGCCTCTACGGTAGTTACGCCCCTGAGTATTTGGACACCTGAGGTAGAATAGAAAAACTACATTTCTTCATATCCAATATTTGGTAGAACCCAGCAGATGCTTCCTTACGGAAGGTATTGAGCAACACAATACTCCCAGATGCCTAGTGAAACTCCTGGTGTATGTGAGCCATTGGTTGGGTGCGGTTTCTCTGTTTCTCTGCAACGGTGATTTTCAGAATGTGCCCAGCAGACCCCCGAAACTGGGAGATAGAGACCGACGAGTGCTGGCCAGAGAAATCGCACCCAAACGATGGCTCACATACACCAGGAGTGTCACCAGGCATCTGGGAGAATTGTGTCAAACTATACCATCTGTAAGGAAGCATCTGCTGGGTTCTACCAACTATTGGATATGAAGAAATGTTGTTTTCCTATTCTACCGCAGGTGTTCAAATACTTATTGGTAGACAGCGTATGATAGAAGCCTTCAGCTCGTCTGCATTGTTGGGTCTGGGGTCTCTCATCTTCCTCTTGACAATACCCATAGATTCTCTATAGGTTTAAGTTCAGACAAGTTTGCTGTCCAATCCAGCACAGTGACATTATGATTATTAAAACAGGGCTTGGTAGTTTTGGCAGTGTGGTCAGGTGCCAAGTCCTGTTGGAAAATGAAAATTCCATCTCCAAAAAGCTTGTAGGCAGAAGGAAGCATGGAGTGCTCTAGAATTTCCTGGTAGACGGCTGCGCTGACTGGTCTTGATAGAACACAGTGGACCTACACCAGCAGATGACATGGCTCTCCTCCAAACCATCACTGATGGTGGACGCTTCACACTAGACTTCAAGCAACTTGGATTGTGTATAGCAGCCTCTCCGCTCTTCCTCCAGACTCTGGGACCTTCCAAATGAAATCCAAAATGTACTTTAATTTGAAAACACCTTTGACCACTGAGCAACAGTCCAGAACTTTTTGAGGATATTCTAATTTATTGAGATGCACTGGTAGCATCTTTGAATGTACAAATAAACAGGGAATGCTATAATGGAGAAGGACATCCCAATGGACTCCTAAGCCCTGATGAGCTACAATTAAAATGAATTGTTTTAGAATTTTGAAATGAGTTCTAAAGACAAACTATAACTGACACATAGAGGTTAGATGAAAAATATATACAATGCAATGTATATGGAGAAACCATAAGACACAGGAGGTTATTGGTCTGTGTAATCTCTAAACTACTTGAGCTAAGAGAGTGTCTTTATTGGTATCAGTAACAGGAATCAAAATATATGAAAGACTACTCTACAAAAGACATAACTTATTTTAATACAAGTGGACATTTCATACAGGGGTCGATAAAAGAAAAATGTTAAATTCTGTGTAACAAACTTTATTTTCACCTGGAATGTGGGTTAGGAATAAGATAGTCTTTTTCCCTTGAAACTATTCTTAAAACTTAGAACTATTTCTTAATTTATACTTTTGACCTTCTTCAGACGTCTGCTAATCTTTTAATTGTCCCTTTCACTTTCTAATTTATTTTCATCACACATTTGACCTTTCAAGTATTTTTGTCATCTTGACCTCATTCTGTTTCTACATTAATAAACTATATTTTATACTAAATCTTTTCCCACAAAACTATATACAGTCTATGGACAAACACATCGATGAGTTCAGGAGTTGTATTTAGTTTCATTGCCACAGAAGTACAAAATCCAGCCCAGTGGCGTCACTACTGCCCTATCTTGTGGGGCCTCCGCTGTTATTTTTTTATTTTTTTAATAGGCCATTACCTGCTGGAGTCAGGATGTTGCTGACAACAATTTGATATGGGATGTATGGGGCCCCCTGGAGGGCAGAAGAGGAAGCAAGAGTATTTGTTTGGCGAACCCTACAAGATTTATCTCGCAAAGTTCACCTGGTTCCATTCAGACTGAATACGTCCACACTCAATCTGCTATTATTAAATTCAGGGGTGTCTTCACCCCCTAGTATAATGAGCAAAGGCCCAGGGGAGGTGAGCGAACATTAAAAAAAAAAAACAGTGTTACTCTACTCATCTCTTTCAGTCTCCATTGAGACTGTCTACTGTATTTCGGCTTGTTAGTAACATCACAGATGTCATGTGGGTCAGGATGGCACCATTGTACATAATGACCCCAGCATAACCTACGTCTGTGACGGCATTGAAGAGGAGTCATGCTGGAGCCCAGGAGAGGTGAGTAACAGTGTACTTTATGTACACTCATCTTCCTGGGCCTCTGATCATTATACTCTGGGGCTGGAAAGACTCCAGAGTATAATAATAGTTTGTAGGTGGTGTACCCCAACTATTTCGGGTTCTAAGTTTTTGCAAAATCTGTAACTAACACCGTAGGGGCTAATGTGGGACGTAATACTGTTCGAAGGGACCACTATGGGACATTATACTGTATAGACACGACTATGGAACATTATACAGTGTCGAGGGGCCGTTAGGGGACATTATACTGTGTGCAGGGGCCACTATGTAACATTTTACTATGTGCACTAGCCATTATGTCACATTATACTGTGTGGATGGGCCATTATGGGACAAGTATTTAGAAATCAAAGTAACTTCAATGCCCTGCTGATCCATATCTTCTCTGGTATTATCATCAGCACAAAAGCTGTGCCCAACACAGAACTTTATAGCATGGATTTCCATGGCCACGTAGCTGCACACGTAGTCTTACATCACCAAGCACAATGCCACAAGGTTGCCATTGGACTCTGGAGCAGTGAGAACGTGTTCTGTGGACAATCATGCTTCTCTGTCTGACAGGCTGATGGATGAGTCTGGGTTTATCGATATCAGGGGAATATTACCAGCTTTAACCGAGGTGCCAGAAGGGTTAATACCTGAGATCGGTGTGAGCACTGATCATGGACATTAGCGCTGAGTGTCTGCTATATTAAACAGCTCCCCAGTGGCCGCCATCTCCATATTAGTATGGCAGATGTCAGGAAAGGTAGGTGTCCCTTCTTTTACTAAAATGGGGTATCAATCTGCTTGGCTTCTATTGCTAGAATATGCTGCCATGTTTTATGTGACAGGTTTCCTTTAACTTTATAGAAAGTATTCCTTTAAATAGTGTCTCATATCATTAAAAATCACAAAAAAAAATGTTCGAATGATAATGATTAGTTTTATTATTAAACTCAACAAATAAAATAATCTATATCATTGCGTGTACAATATACTGTATACTATAAATCAGTGTAAATGGTAATATTACATGTAATGCTGCGGAGTGGCTGAAATGTGGTAAAATATGACTTCAATAATCTGGAAATTATGTTGATGTTTTTGGTTCATCATGAGGACATAGATACCAGGGTAAGTGAAGCACATTCTTTATACATGTGCAGCCAGCAGGGTGTAGAATTCATTTTCTGCCAGATGCCTCAAATTCTTTGAACTTCTGATGATCAGAAATAGCCAATTTAAATTATTTAACATTTTTTTTCCCAATGGGATAACATGTAGAAAGGTAATGATGTAATGCTACAAGTACGGGAGAAAGGAAAGGTCAACACTGTTGAGGCTTTTTTGAATACATAGGTATAAAATATATTGTATTTATATAATAATATCGTTACTACTGTTCATAATAATAATAATAATAATAATAATAATAATAATAATTATAATAAATTTAGAGCTTAAACAGGTTGTTCAATTTAGAAAATCCTTTTTCAAACACGCTCTTAGAGAATTATTGGAGAGGGTTACCTTATTCTATTACCCAGAGTGCAATGTACTTACCTATCCATGTATTATATACACAAGTGGACAAATATATTGCTTTTCAACCATGCTTTAGCAAAAAATAAATCTGATGAAACAGGCCTGGACAGAAATGATGGCACCTCTGACCATAATGTGACCAAAGTGACATGTTACATCAAAGTGTGTTCACTATTAGCATCACAAGTGTCTATAATCTTGTAATCAGTCAGTGGCCTGTATGTAGGGCTACAGATACTCACTGTGCTGTTTGGTGGCACGGTGTGTCCCACACTCCACATGGACCAGAGGAAGCGAAGGAAAGAGTTGTCTCAGGAGCTTAGAAAGAAAATTATAGACAAGTAAGTTAAAGGAAACTGTTATAAGACCATCTCCATGAAGGTTGATGTTCCTGTGACTACAGTTGCACATATTATTCAGAGATATAAGATCCATGGGACTGTAGATGACCTCCCTTGAGGTGGCCGCAGGAGGAAAATTGATGACAAATCAAAGAGACGGATAATACAAATGGTAGCAAAAGAGCCCAGAAAAACTTCTAAAGAGATTAAAGGTGAACTTCAAGCTCAAGGAACATCAGTGTCAGATTGCACCATCCTTTGTTGGTTGAGCCAAAGTGGACTTCATGGGAGACAACCAAGGTGGACACCATCATAAATAAGCCAAACTGGAATTTGTCAAACTACATGTTGACAAACCACAAATCTTCCTGAAGAAAGTGCTATGGATAGATGAGACAACAATCAAACTGTTTGGCAAGGCACATCAGCTCTATGTTCACAGATGGAAAAATTAAGCATATCTTGAAAAGAACACTGTCTCTACTGTGAAGCATGGAGGAGACTTTGTTATCTTCTGGGGCTGTTTTGCTGCATCTGGCCCAGGCTATCTTGAATCTGTGCAGGGTACAATGAAATCTCAAGACTATCAAGGGATTCCAGAGAGATGTGCTGCCCTGTGTCAGAAAGCTTAATCTCAGTCACAGGTCATGGGTCTTGCAACAGGATAATAACCCAAAACACACAGCTAAAAACACCCAATTGTTGTAACAGATCATTCCAGCTGCACTATGTCAGTAAACCAGTAATTTTCATGTTAATGGCCATGAGTATATAGGTGAAATGCAGAGTAAAATGCAATTAAAAACTGCATGCAGTTCTTCAGTAGGCAGGTGCTATGTAAACCCAGTCTAAATCTCAATGTAGCAGATTGTAGCTGCAATTATTTTTGTGTGTTTTTCAGCATATGCCTCCTCCACCCTCTCCTCTCCATAGACCAATATGTAAAAATTAAATCACTATAATAAGTGGAGAACCAAACATATTTCTTAAGCAAGACATTTCACAAAGTTTCTTATATTGACTTGTACTATTCATTTATAGTTATAGTTATTTTGTAATTGGAGGTATGCTTTAAATAAATTACGTTTATTTAATTTTATATATCTTTAAATTGCTACAATTTATGTAAAATGAATCCTTCTTTATAATGTTACATTAAATAATCAAACAGTTTCAAACTCTTTTTAAATGAAATGTAATAATTACAAATTTGTAATATCAATTTTGGAAATGAGTGTGAGATGTAAAATACATTATATTATTAACCTATGAAACATACATTAATGAAGCAGATTAAACCTGTGATTCAATTGACAGATGTAAAATTACAAGGTATCCAGTTAATTATAGAGGTGCAGGATGGTACTGTGCAGATAAATCACATGGTTGGAGGTATAATACCTAGCACAAAAAAATACAGAAGGATAAAAGTAGAATAGAAGTGATCTTTACGACATGTTCTATCTCCGTGATCACTGTAAAGCCCCAAATTAGATTGTAAACCACATTTCAGAAGGTTGCACCTAGTAGATCTGTCACCGTATTGTAGGAGGCTATACGGTATTAATAATGCCAGCAAGCAAATTACAAGCAGATGGTAAAATATTATTGAATTCATTTTTCATTTGAGAAACTAAACTGGCTACATGTGTGTAGAATACAATTTCATTTAGACAGTATTACATTGACTTATTTTATCGGGTATCATAATATAAAGTTTATATCTTCTTCCACTTATAGGGTTAATCTAATCCTTCAAGGAAAAACTTAAAAAATACACTAAGCACAACTTTTATTTCCCCCTCCCTAATTTTAATAAAACAATAAGATACAGCAAACACAGGATGGGCGCTGTGTAATATACAGGGGATTAGAACGGATATGAGTACATATTAAAAATGTCATATGTGTACTCGGATCTTCTTAAGGCCTCTGTTGGTCTATTTTGGATTATATCATAAGCTGAATATTTAGTAGTCCAATGTTATAATCTCCATACAGCATGAATCCTAAAGATCAGACCAGTCCTAGAAAGAGATCTGTGTCCTTGAGGCAACGGTAAAAAATAAATAAGTTTTCGTTAAATTGTTAAAAGGGTTTTTGATGCGTTTGATATTGATTAAAAATGGCTTGATATTAGGGTTGAGCGATCAGGATTGGGAAAGATCGGATCCCGATCAGTGATCAAGCAAATTTCATGATCATGATTGGGATTGGGATCGGTTGGAAAATGATCAAAAATCAGATTTTAAAAATGATCATGAAATCTCAAGATCGGCTCAACCCTACTCCATAAACATAAAGTAACTAGGGTTGAGCGATCGAGAAAGATTGGATCCTGTTCGGTGATCGAGCAAATTTCACGATCGGGATCGGCTGGAAAATGATCAAAAATTGGATTTTAAAAAACAATCCTGAAATCTCAAGATTGGCTTAACCCCACTCGATATTAATGATCCCCCCTTCAATCTGTTATTGATGAGCTGTCTTAAGGATATGTCATCAATATCAAATCTCTGGAAAACCTTTTTAAGTACTGTTTTCTGTAGATTATTTTTCTTCTTTACTTACCTTAAAGGGCTTTTCCGAGATAAATTGATATTTCTAATCTAAGCTAAACATCCCCCACCCCTGCCTACATTCTAAATTACTTAGTTTTCCAAAAATTTGTGTCTACCTAAATTACCAAGGAAATATTTTCCAATTTTTTGGAAGGGAGGAAACAAAACATCACATATACTAACCCCTCACCCACACCACCATACCTAGCTGTCTTCCAGTCTGGACCTTCTGGGCACAGGACATCACTTTTTCTTCACCTGAGCAATAGAGCCAGAATGCCGGTATGCACAGTAGCTGGCACTCCCAAAGAAGCGACGTCATGTGCCCAGAAGGTCCGAACCAGAAGACAGGTAAGTATGATGCGGGGATGGGGTTGAGTTAGTTGGACACGGCTAGTAGTGGGCAGGCTATTTAGGGAAACAGGGAGGGGAGTGGAAGTGAGAAGCAGAGGGAGAGGGAGTGAGAGAAGGAAGTGGTGTGAATCAGCTCTGAGTGAAGCCCAAGGCATCATGGTAGTTGTAGGAAAACACAAAACAGAAAGATGCCCATGTCAATAAATACAGAAGATGCCAGGAGCTCACAGAGAAACCCAGAAATTACTCAAAACACTTCTAAAGGTATTAGGATGCACTTATTAACCTATTAATAGCATTAACTAACCTTTTTGGAAAAATTAATTTTTTTTGCCCAGAAGACCCCTTTAATATTGTAATGTTTCTCAGATGCATTTCTTAATCCTTGGTCTTAAAATATATTAAAGGGCTTCCCAGGATTTCAAGAAAATTGAGTAAAACAAGGAAACAAGTAATATTAAAAAAAGAATAAAACAACATTACACTACTACCTCTAAGGTAAATTCCCTGCCCAACCAGAATTGCATCTTCAGTGATTCTTTCCAGTCTCTGTTTACTTCCATGAAGCAGTAACATGTCATATACATATGACTGCTATAGAAAATCGCTGGCCTGAGAGGTGATATCTCCATATCTGACACAAGACCAATGAAGGCAGTGATTAGTTGAGGCCATGACAAGGATGTAGATGATGTCACCTCTGTAGAATAAGTAGGCAAAGACTAGACGGGGCAACAAGAGTGAGGATTTACCAAATGAATAATGCTATAGTTTCCGAATTTAAATTGAACCTATCAGGTATATTTGGAACATTAAAACAGGTTGACCTGTAACGGTTGAACACAAGAACTACAAGCACTAGTAGATTCTGTATATTCAGCCAGCTGGTCTGTGCAAGGGGAATCTCCATATCCATTATATAGAGCGTAATGATGAAACATATGCCTGGGACCTGGGTATAGTGTATAATTGCAGCTTCATACACTGTGTGAGCTCACAGGCTCCCAAGATGGCTACCTTCTGTGTACAGTTAACCTTGATCTTCTGTTGGGCTTGGTTTTGCAACCTCTGCTCAAGCTGCTGCATTTGGTCTGGTCAAGAGTTCAGTCCTCTTAAACCATCTCTGAGAACTTTCACTTGGCCTGTCTCCTGCCTGACTTCCTCGTCAGCCAACACATTACTCTTCTCTATCAACTGGACACAAACTAACTATGCACTTTTTCAGTTATCAAGTGGGGTCCTCCTACGTCTTGCCTTCAACCAGCTTTCTACAGAGATAGTTGGTATCCTAAATCTATGTGCACGTCTTCCTCAACGTAGCATAGTGAAATCTTGGCCAACCTCACTAAAAAATAGGTTTTACACCCTGCCCATACCTGATTGACATTATATTTTGCACACTATATAGCATACTTATTTGGATATGTCAAATACTGTGTAATATCACATTTTGAATATTTCGTTAAGTGTATGACTTTATTATATACCCACTGTGAGAGGGTTAACAGGCAAAGTGCTGGAGTCCCACTATATAAACCCCAGGTTTCTGACCTATGTTGAGTCCAGGGCAGGTCTGGAGTAAGCTTCAGCCCCAGGTGTGGGTCATAGACTCATTACTGGCCTATAAAAGGCTGAACAGCCTGCACTTCAGGGCAGATCCAGGGAGTGAGAGGAGGCGTCTGGGTCTGTCCTGATACTCTGAGTCCAGTGAGACAGTATAATGTTCATTTGTTTGTTCGTGTGGCTGTTAGCAATCCACACGTATAGTTAGTTTATTACTACTGTTTAGTTTTGTGCTCGGACGAGCAGGATTTTTTTTTTCATATCGTTTTGCCTGAAGTTAAGGCTGTATTTTATTTTGCTTATCCTGTGCCTGAAGTCAAGGTTTATCTATTTTTTTTTTTTTTTCTAAATAAACCAGTTTGCTGCAGATTTTGTGTCCCTTTCTCTGACTGGTTGGGTCCGCACCACTGCTGCTACCGAGCTACCTCCCCACACCTCTGATAAACTTCCTGGAAAACCCCTTTAAATCTTGTCACCGATTTTGAATTGCCAGTTCTCTATTTCCAGCATGAGTTGTAAAAGAATGCACACGCTCTACTTTTTTCTATATTCTATATTTCTTAGCATACCTAAATACATAATAAAATTGCCTTGAAATAAAATATGCATTTCTATAACTATCGCAAAGGGAAGAATTTCCATCATTTTTACTGTATAAAAGATCCAATGAAAATATATATTACATTTTCCGTAAATATTTTCTTATCTGATTTCTTCCTTTATATAGCAGGCAGCCAAGCTATTGCATGAAGCAGACACTTCCTTTTAATAATGTTTACTTAAATGTATGAAAATTTTATATAAGCTGTTACCACTCTTCCCGCTGTGAGATCTAATGTGTGAAGAAGGTGCTATGTAAATAGAGAAAGTATTTACTGTATAAAATGCATTGTGGAGACGGAAAGGTGAGATTCAGGCAATAGGGTAGAAGGGCCAAGTGAGGGTCTGAACCAATCACCTAATGAGTCCTCAGAGACAGGGGGAAAAATAATGTATTAATGTAAGGAAGATTTATTTCCTATGTGTAATTAGGATAGTAAAACATAGCCTTCTCTGTTCCCTGGATGTCCCCTCTCCCACAGGTACAATCAAACATGGTCACTGAATCAATAGCCAAGAACACTTTTATGGCTGAAGTTTAACACCAAGCTATGCATGGTGCAGGTGGCACAGACATTTGTTCATTAAAATGGCTTTCACAATAAACAGCTGTGGTCCCATGAGGATATTCCAAGAATCTAAAAGGTTAAACAGAAGGAAAACATTAGAACTTAGCTGTTTGATAAAAATGTATCTGGAATTGAAAATATTTTTGTGTTTTGAGTCCATTGTGAGAAAGGCACGTTACAAATGTTTGTTGCTGTGACAAAATGCAGGGTAAGGCCAAGGCTGGCACGTATGGTGAGAGACTGTATACCTACAGAAACATTGATTTGTTGTTGTATTTATTTTTTAATGTAAGTGTTTAACTATGCAGTTATTCTGTTGTAGGCTGGCACTGCAAGGTGACAAGGCTCAAGGATATGACAATTCCTCCAAAAGCATCTACTGAAAGGTTAGGAATCCAAGCAGCTTTGTAAATAGTTTGATGAATAAAAACTTCCCGTGTTGTAAATATTGATGCTATGTAAATCTCTAAATGTGTCCTCTCTTACCTTCCTCCTTGTTTGGACATGCCCAGATACTATATGAGTCTATTTATGGGCACCCGGTGGTTGCATTGTATTCTACAGTCTTTCAACTGTTTGGTTAGCATGTGACGATATTGTGATGAATTGTTTTATGAGAAATTAGAGTCCTCAGTCAAATTTGAGCTTGCACCAAAATTGCAAAAAATGGAAAAAAAAAATTCGATATCCTGGTGTACTGAACATGCAAACCTCCTATCAAAATTGAACTGCAGAATGACAAAACCATGTCATGTATGCCCTTCTTCGCACATCTGCATATCATGTACATGTGGCATCCACTTTTTTGCAGACATCATGTGTACCAATTCATTTCATTGTATTTGCTCATTACTTTAGAAATGCTGCTTTGTTTGCCTGCTATTAGAGATGAGCGAGTAGTATTTGATTGAGTAGGTATTCGATCGAATACTACAGTATTCAAAATACTCATACTCGATCGAATACTACTAGCTATTCACGGTAAATATTCGATTCAGAACCAACGTTGATCGGCCGAATGCTATACAGTTTGGCAAACTAGCACTGGTTCTGCAGCAGGCATGTCCTTGCTAGTTGACATAGAGTTGGCAGTTTGCTGTTAGGAGGGAGCAGACTTTTTCTCATAGGAATGAATTGACCAGCGTTGATTGGCCAGTGTACAGCATTCGGCCAATCAATGCTGGTTTTGCCAGAGGCTTGTCTGCGAGGAGGCAGAGTCTAAGATCGGAACACAGCAGTCTCCATTGTGGTTTGATCTTAGACTCCGCTTCCTCACAGACGAGCCTCCGGCAGGACCAGCGTTGATTGTGACTTTACTAACATGGGTAAAGGATTCAGAAGGCAACCTAGTGATCTTTGATTGCACAATGGGAGTAGCGGCCAAATTTGCCTTGCAGCATTAAAGGTAGAAAAGAACTGAAATCAATGGATGTAATGAAAGGTCCTTTTTTAACAGCAGTTCAGGAGAAATGGATTCCTCCATAATTATGTACAGAGAATAGAAAAACAACTGCAATAAATAAAAATGACTCAAATCTAGAATATGTGTTACTACCTGGTTTTAGTTAGTAAATACAGGCACTAAAAATTATATATGTATATATATATATATATATATATATATATATATATATATAGAAGGTAGCTCATAGAAGCAGTGATGTGGACCCAGCCAGTCAGAGACAGGGACACAAATTTTGGAGCAAAGCGGTTTAAAAAAAAACAGCAAAATAAATAAACCTTTAAATCAGGCACAAAATGAGCAAAATAAAATACAGCCTTAACTTCAGGCAAAATAACATCAAACAAAATCCTGCTCGTCTGAGCGCTAACAAAACACAAAAAATACTAACTGTATGTGCGGCTTACTAGCAGCCACACAAATCAAACAAAACAATACTATACCATATTACAAGGTGATACGAAACAAAATCCTGCTCATCCGAACTCTAAACTAAACATTATTAATAAACTATACATGTGGCTTACTAACAGCCACACGAACAAACAAATGAACATGATACCATCTCACCAGACCCAAAGTATCAAGACAGACCCGGACGCCTCTTCTCACTCTCAGGATCTGCCCTGAAGTGCAGGCTCTGCAGCCTTTTATGGGCCAGTAATGAGCCTATGACCCACACCTGGGGCTGAGGCATATTCTAGACCTGCCCTGGACCACACATAGGTCAAGAATCATAGTTACATAGTAGATGAGGTTGGACGAAGACATCAGTCCATCAAGTCCAACCTGTAACCCTACAATCCCTACAGTGTTGATCCAGGGGAAGGCAAAAAAAAAACCATGAGGCTCATGCCAATTGCCCTATTTTAGGGGAAAAAATTCCTTCCCGACTCCAAATCTGGCAGTCAGTATAAAAACCCTGGATCAACAAGTCCTTAAAATCTAGAGTCCATAACCTGTTATATTTTCTCTTCAAGAAAGGCATCCAGGCCCTCTTTGAACTTGTTCAGTGAATCCGCCATCACCACTTCCTGGGGCAGAGAGTCCCCTTCTATGTTTTGGGTGAAACTTTCTCTCCTCCAGACGTAGAGGATGTCCTCTTGTCACTGTCACTGGCCTAGGAGTAAAAAGATCCTTAGAAAGTTCTTTGTATAGTCCCTTCATGTATTTGTACATTGTTATTAGATCTCCCCGTAGATGTCTTTTCTCTAAACTGAATAACCCCAAGTTTGTTAATCTATCAATGTACTCCAGTCTTGAGCTGATATAGCGGAACTCCAGCGCTTTGCCTGTAACCTTCTCAGAAGATATATATATATATATATATATATATATATATATATATATATATATACACTCACCGGCCACTTTATTAGGTACACCATGCTAGTAACGGGTTGGACCCCCTTTTGCCTTCAGAACTGCCTCAATTCTTCGTGGCATAGATACAACAAGGTGCTGGAAGCATTCCTCAGAGATTTTGGTCCATATTGACATGATGGCATCACACAGTTGCCGCAGATTTGTCGGCTGCACATCCATGATGCGAATCTCCCGTTCCACCACATCCCAAAGATGCTCTATTGGATTGAGATCTGGTGACTGTGGAGGCCATTGGAGTACAGTGAACTCATTGTCATGTTCAAGAAACCAGTCTGAGATGATTCCAGCTTTATGACATGGCGCATTATCCTGCTGAAAGTAGCCATCAGATGTTGGGTACATTGTGGTCATAAAGGGATGGACATGGTCAGCAACAATACTCAGGTAGGCTTTGGCGTTGCAACGATGCTCAATTGGTACCAAGGGGCCCAAAGAGTGCCAAGAAAATATTCCCCACACCATGACACCACCACCACCAGCCTGAACCATTAATACAAGGCAGGATGGATCCATGCTTTCATGTTGTTGACGCCAAATTCTGACCCTACCATCCGAATGTCGCAGCAGAAATCGAGACTCATCAGACCAGGCAACGTTTTTCCAATCTTCAATTGTCCAATTTCGATGAGCTTGTGCAAATTGTAGCCTCAGTTTCCTGTTCTTAGCTGAAAGGAGTGGCACCCGGTGTGGTCTTCTGCTGCTGTAGCCCATCTGCCTCAAAGTTCGACGTACTGTGCGTTCAGAGATGCTCTTCTGGCTACCTTGGTTGTAACGGGTGGCTATTTGAGTCACTGTTGCCTCTCTATCAGCTCGAACCAGTCTGGCCATTCTCCTCTGACCTCTGGCATCAACAACGCATTTCCGCCCACAGAACTGCCGCTCACTGGATGTTTTTTCTTTTTCGGACCATTCTCTGTAAACCCTAGAGATGGTTGTGCGTGAAAATTCCAGTAGATCAGCAGTTTCTGAAATACTCAGACCAGCCCTTCTGGCAACAACAACCATGCCACGTTCAAAGGCACTCAAATCACCTTTCTTCCCCATACTGATGCTCGGTTTGAACTGCAGGAGATTGTCTTGACCATGTCTACATGCCTAAATGCACTGAGCTGCCGCCATGTGATTGGCTGATTAGAAATTAAGTGTTAACGAGCAGTTGGACAGGTGTACCTAATAAAGTGGCCGGTGAGTGTATATATATATATATATATATATATATATATATATATATATATATATATATATCTTCTTTCTTTCTTTTTTTCTTTTTTTTTTTTTTTCTGCAAGCAGCCAGAATAGTATCATCTCTATCTGTATGCAGGGGATTTGAAACTTTCTCAGATAAATGGAGTTCCATACACTTTAAACAAATACTATTAGATGTTTCATTGTGAACCTATAAAAAATAAATTAAATGATCTGGTTTTATACTGAGCACAAATATTGCTATTTTTAAGAAATTGGTGTTTTCTACATTAGCTGATTAAAGTATGTAAATTAATACAACAATGTTGATTACCAAAATCTGGTCACTTTACAGATTACTTTGCTCACGCTAGTGTAAAAACTGGTGATGCAAGATAAGTCAAGGAGCGTTTCTTAAATTTTATGTATCTTCTCATGTTATAAAATCCAATTTGGCTTCCAAATTAAATATTTAGACTATCAATACAGAGCCAGATAGCACATTAGCATAAACACAAAGTCCTTTTCATAAAACATTACTGAAGTATAATTTAATGCAATAAAAATGGAAAAATAAAGTTGTGATAATATTTTAATTTATAAAATCTGTAAAACGGAATTATTTTTTTTTAAGTCCGTAATCACAGAGAGACGCATTGCGCAGTTTTGACTTATTTCTTCAAAATCAAATTAAACAAATGTATCCGTGCAGATACACATGTTGCCAAGCATGACTAATAGTATTACTGCTATGATTCTGCACATTTTAATTGTTTATGATTTATGTAATGCTTCAAAATGCTACATTATATTCATCAGGATATGCAGAGGGAGTCGTCATACAACACCTAAATGTAACACCTTGGGTTCTATATGTGATTATAGCAAAAGCCATTGTTTTAGAGATAGATAGTACGGTTGAGCCGATCTTGACTTTTCAGGATCGATTTTAAAATCCAATTTCCGATCATTTTTCATTCTAACCCGATCTCGATCCCAATTCCGAACCCAATGCAAGTCAATGGGATTTTTTTATTAATCGGAGATCGGATTTTAAAAGCAATCCTATTCACTATACAGCATGGAATCTAAGAATTGTTAGAATTCACGCTGTGTAGTGAATCACTAAGTAGCCAGAGGATTTTTTTTTTAATCCTCTGGCTACTTAGTCCCCCCTGGTGTCCACTTACCTCCAGAGATGGCTGGTCCGGTGCCCCGTACCTTCATTCTTCGCCTCGCTGCTGCTCCACGCTGCTCTTCTCCCTTCGCAGCCAGGTTAGGAGAGTGTGGGCATGTTAAGGAGAGTGTGGGCGGGTTAGGAGAGTGTGGGCGGGTATTGGGAGGGGAGACGTCACGTCTCCCCGCCCTGTGCCCGCCCACATTCTAAGCCACAAGCCCTGCCTACCTAGCACTTTAAACACTAACCTGGGAGGCGGGGCAGCGAGGCAAGAAGGAGGGCACCGGAGCAGCCATCTCTAGAGGTAAGTAGCTGCTAGAGATTTAGTTTAGCCTTCCATTCGAATGAATGGAGGCAGCCGGCGCGCAGGGGGTTAAGGCTGTGTGTCGGCTGCTTCCATTCATTCCTATGGAACTGCAGCGGAGCCTTCACACTGAATATACAGAGTATACTCAGTGTGAAGGCTAAGCAAAGCATTGTGGGAAAAATCACTGATCTCGATCCCACATAAAAAGATCATGTTCGGAATTCTGATGGCGATCGTGAAATTTTCTCGATCGCTGATCAGAATCCGTTCTTTTCCGAACATGATCGCTCAACCCTAATAGATAGATAGATAGATAGATAGATAGATAGATAGACAGATGATAGATAGATAGATAGATAGATAGATAGGAGATAGATAGATAGATAGATAGATGATAGATAGATAGATAGATAGATAGATAGATAGATGAAAGATAGATAGATAGATAGATAGATAGATAGGAGATAGATAGATAGATAGATGATAGATAGACAGGTAGATAGATAGATAGATAGATAGATAGATAGATAGATAGATAGATCATGAAGTTATTTTCTGTCCACATGTTCCGTGCAGAGACCGTGCAGAAAGCACACAGACCCTGTTATAGTCTATGGGGTCCATGTGTTTTTACTGCACACCGCTTGCCAATGCATTCGGTAGTCCATTCGGGGGGGGGGACCCCATGCGGACTCCCCTGAATGGATTACCAATGCAGATGTGAACCAGGCGTAAGGCCCATGTTGTGGAAAAACTTCTTTTTTTGAGCCAAAGTCAGGAGTAAATTGAGTAAAAGGAAGTATAAGAGCTTCCTTTATATTTCATATTCTATAGAATTATATAACAATATAAATATATATTATATTCTATTATACTTTTTAATGCAATGAAAAACGCCACTTTTCTGTAACGTGGTGCCTTAGCCTAAGATGGGTACTAAAAACTGGATACAAAGAAAATGAAAATAAAGCATTCGAAACGTTTTTTTTTTACATTTTGACAAATAAGTTAGCAACTTTTTCCAGATTCTTTGTCTGAGATTGTGATTTAGGTTGAGGTTTTATATATTCACCATTACTTGGATTTCTTGAAGTTTTTCTGCTTTTCTTGACAAAGGGGAAACACCAAAGTCCTTTCCAGTGTAAAAATAGCAGAACTAATTGTCTTGTTGATATTAGCCCTGAATACTACGAGTAAATCCCGGTCCCTACAACAACTAACACCATTCCTCTAATCATTTCCAGATTGCTATGCTGTTTGCTGGCTGCCATAGGTTTTCCCAGTGAATTACTGACCTCCTGTAGTTTGTTTGTCCTGGTGCAGTAGGGCTTAAAATTAAAGTAAACCCACCAAATTGCAAAGATGGAGAATTTACACTGGTCACAGTGAAAGATTTTCGGGACTTGGGCTACAATTACAAACCAATATTTGCTGTGCATGAAGTGTGGAAGAAAGGACCATTATTTTTGTTTGGTTTCTCTGGTTGCCATCAAGAAAGTTGGAAAGAAAGATAAACCGTCTGCATTCCATTTTATCTGACATTTCGCTATATGAACAATCAGACCACACAAGTGTATTTCATAGGTGGACTCTCATAGACTGCTCCTGTGTGGTCCGGCTGGAAGGAGACTAATACACCCTAATCAGACCCTAAGCTTATTATTCTTAGCCATGTCCTATGCTGCTAAAGGCAGAACAAATGCTGGCACTGCACATTTCTATTCCTTAAAATAGATTTCCTTGTAAATTGCCATTCTAGCACATAGCAGCGCCCTACATTTATTACCTTATGTAACAGAATCTATTGTTATACATGTTACTTCATAAATACAAGCTCCGAGGAGAATATATTACATTGTATCATTCACTGTATCATAACCCTCAACATTCTGATGACAGAGGGGATAAGGGCTGGTTCACATCTGCGTCCGGTCTCCGGTTTAGCCAATCTGGCTGGTTTCCGTCTTCTGCCCATGAAAGTGGACAGGGGACAGAAACCCGGCGGTCAGCTTTCAAATCCATTCACTTGAATGGGTTTGCAGAGGTGACCGCTCGTGTGTGTCTTCTGCCTGTCCGCGGGGAAACTGTTTTTTTTTTTAACCGGACACAAAGTCTTGCATGTCTGACTTTGTGAATGGGTTTGAAATGTTTTAGATCAGAACACTTTATTCCATGTTTCCATCATAGCTCCCTGTCTCACAATTCCTCCCCCTAAGCTCAGCTCCTCCTCCATTACTACCTCACTGTTACTAGGCAGACAAAGCAGAATCAGTAAGCAGAACAGAACATACTTATAAAAACGTCACGTCTCCCCTTCTTATAAAATAAAAAATAAAAATAAAATGCAAACATTATAAATGGACAATAAATAAAAGGTCATACATTTGTTGTGACTTGATGACCCTGGCGTTGAGCAGTAACCATGGTACCTTTGACGTGTGTGACTTGAAAGGGTTCTGGATGATAACTTGTCACTGGGTCTCAGCCTTTTAACAAGGACCCAGTCTCCCACATCCAGCTGTTTGCAGAGACAACTTCTCTTATCTACATATCTTTTCATCCTTCCTTTGGCAAGGGAATCATTGATGACCAATGGAGTCTGGACGTGAACTACTGGGATGTTTGGAAGCTTAATGTGCAAAGGCCTGCCAAAAAGCGCAGTCGCTGGCGGAGTTCCTGTAGTAGAGTGTGGGGTGGCTCTGTACCGTCTAAGGAACCTGTACAATTCTTGCTGCAAATCCTTGTGTTCCATGGTAGCAATCCAAAGAGTTTTGTTGATAGATTGCATGAAGCGCTCCACTTCACCATTGGCTTGAGGCCAGTAAGGAGTTATTTTCCTGTGGGTGAAACCAAGATAAGTTGCAAAAGACTGAAAATCTGCACTATTGAAAGGTGGCCCATTGTCAGTCTTCACTGTTTCAGGTATGCCATATGCAGAGAAGATTTTGTCCAGTTTTGGTATGACAGCTCTTACAGAGGTGGTGGAAACAGGTTCAAAAACTGGAAACCTAGAAAAATCATCTATGACAACCAGTAAATAGGAATGATCTGGCAAAGTGCAGAAATCAAAACTCACAGCAGTCCATGGATTGTCTGGTAGAGGTGTCATTTGTACTGGTGCTCGGCTATGGTCCACCGTAGTTGCTTGGCAAGGTATACATGTGGCAATAAGTGCTTCCACTTGTTTATCTAGTCCAGGAAACCATACTTTCTCTCAAAGTAATTGCTTTGTTTTAACTATACCTTGATGGGCCTCATGGGCCAGATCGATCACTCTACTCTGAAGTTTCTGAGGAATGACCAGGCGGTTGTCACGTAGTAGTATGTTTGAGTCAGATGCAGAGAGGGAGTGTCTTGTATGAAAGAAGGCCTGTAAATATGCTGTTTGGCCCTGCGGTTGAAGGTGAGTCTCAGCTAGAAAAGAGTTCCAGTTCTCAGACCAAACAGTGTCATTTACCAAATGGAGCTGGATATCAGAATCCACCACATGTTTAATTTCTTCTAGGGTCATTGTTCTTGGCACAGAATGTCTAACAACGAAATTTACATGCTCCTCAGCTAAGACAGTGGCAGGCAAGTCATCTTTGGTAGACTGTGGTGAAGGGTGCCTTGAAAAATAGTCTGCAGGGTTCCCAGCTCCTGCCTTATATCTCAAGTGAAAGCGATAGTTCTGCAGGCGGAGTAGCCAGCGTTCAAGTCGTGGGGGTGGCTTTGATGAATGTTTATTGAAGATTGGAATGAGTGGTTTATGATCACTGACCACTGTGAATGGACGACCAAAGAGGTAAAGATGAAAATGAAGGCATCCCCATACAACTGCGAGAGCTTCCCTCTCAGTTTGAGAATAGCGCTGTTCCGTTTCTGTTAAAGCCTTGCTCGCATAGGAGACTGTGGAGATGCTGCCAGTTTTGGATACCTGAGTTAAAATTGCACCAAGGCCTACAGGACTGGCATCCACAATGGGCTTTAGTGGGTCAAAATAAGCCATGACTGTGTCACTAGTAAGACTGGACTTTAATGTGTCAAATGCTGATTGATGTTCAACTGTCCATGACCAAGGAGTATCTTTTTTTAGTGTGGTGTCATAGGGGTTCAGAAACAGTAGCCAGATCAGGTATGAATCGTCCACAGTATGTGACCAGACCAAGAAAACTTTGAACATCTGAGACATTTTGTGGCTGGCTAGCAGAGGTTATGGCAGTTACTTTCTCAGGGTCTGCAGAAACACCATTTTCAGAAAAAATGTAGCCAAAAAAGTTCAATGACGTCTGGTTAAACTCACATTTCGATGGATTTATGGTTAAATTGCAGGTTTGCAGTCTCTGAAAGACTTGTTCCAAGTGTTTGTCATGTTCCTCTTGGGTTGTGCCAAAGATAAGGATGTTATCACTGACATTGAGGACTCCAGGTATTCCTGAAAGAACCTGCCTGATAATATTCTGAAAGATTTCTGCAGCCGATGAAATGCGAAAGTTCAGCCTCTTGAACCTTCTTAGACCGACATGAGTGCTAAAAGTTGTGATATATCTGGAGTCTGCAAAATAGATGGGATTGATGAGAATCCCATGCCCGCTTTGTGGTAAAAACTGCAGCGTGGACACGCTGCGATTTCCAAAACCAGCGCACTTTTGGAAATTGCAGCATGTCAATTATACCTATGGAATTCCCGTACATATAATGGTAACAGAAAGTCTGCGGAGGAAAACACTGTGAACTTTCTATTCAAAGCGCTATCGGAAGAACCGCGATGCGTTCCCACCGCGGTTGTCCCTGCAGCACTTTAGCGCAGCATTTCCGACCCATGAGGCAGTAGCCAAAGCCTAAGGCCTGTGAAAAAACGCGGCAGCAATGTATCGTAGTTCTTCCGCAGCGCTTTAAAAAGAAAGTTTGTGAAGTTTTCCTCCGCAGACTCTCTTTCGTTTTTTTTTTGTTTTTTTTTTACTGTAGATGTTGTCCATGGACCGGTTCTTACTCAGAACCGCAACGATACAATGGTATCCACTGACCGTATTACATCTCTTTATGGAAATGATGACCATAGCGATGACCGTAGCAGTGACCAACCTCTTCCACTCTGGGAAATGTCAGAACAAAAGTGACGCGGGAATGGTGACATGTGACTTATTTTATTTTACTCCATTCTGAAATTTAAAAAAAAAATGAATCGGCCATACACATTAGGTAAAACTCGGCCAAATATGGCACCTTATTTATTTATTTCTCTTACTTATATAGCGCCATCCTATCCCGCAGCGCTTCACAGACATTGACAATCACTGTCCCATATAGGGCTCACAATCTACATTCCCTATCAGTATGTCTTTGGAGTGTTCCATTAGATCCAATGGCAATGAATGTCTCAGCATCACCCACTGGTTGGATGTTATTATGCCCAATGTCGTGTTCATGCAGTACAGACTCTGAAATAAACTTGTACACCGAGCATGCATGTTTATATCTGTATTCATACTGTAAGTAAGACCAGCTTCGTTTACTTTTTCCATTTTTGTTATAGGTTTGCTGAGAAGTTATTAGAACATTATATATAATCTTAATGTGAAGTTAATAAATTACTGTGGGATTTTATGATCATTTTATGAGCTCTCCATATTTCATCAGGACACAGAAGTCGTAGCACTGAATAACAACATAAAAATAGAATAACACCATAACCAAGGAAAAGGTCAGGATTATGGCAATGTTAAAGAGAAATAAAGAAGAGAATTTATTCTACACAAATCCATGAGTTTATGAGGTGCTCCATAGTTGTGAGAAGTCCGGACCTCATCTGCCTATTAGAATAGTGATCACCCTTTAATTTCACCCTCATGCCACTTTTACTATGGAAGTATCCAGTGTTTCTAAGGCCTCATTCACATCTGCTCGGTAATCCATTTGGGGCATGGGGCATTGGCATTGGTAGGCATCTAGTTCACAATCTACCTTCCTGTCTACATGACTCGCACGGAGACTGTGCGGAAAGCACACAGACCCCATTATAGTCTATAGGCTCCGTGGGCTTTCACTGCACACCGCTTGCCAATCCATTCGCTAGTCCATTTGGGGGGTCTCCATGCGGACTCCCCCAAATGGATTACCGATGCAGATGTGAACCAGGCCTAAGGAGGGTCATGCTGTAATGTCCCGGTACTGCTAGTCTCATTCCCTTTAATAATCCGTGCAGACCGAGATGATATGGACATTTGCACATAAGGTAAAAAAGATTCCTCCCCCGTCAGTCCTTCTATATTTCACCAGAGCATGCGCCATCTTGTGGATGTTTTTGTGAACTACACCTGCCTATACTTTGTCATTGTAATTTGAGCTGGCACTGTAAAGGGAGTGTCCATTATAATTAGTTGACCTCCAGGACCACTCAAGGGAGCTTGGCTGGCCTGGAGGCGGAGTTGAGAGACCGCCCACTCTAGAGAGGGGGTTGGGAACTTTTTGTCTTTGGTCTTCGGTGTTGAGCTGAGAAGCTGTAAAAATGGCAGCTAAGTCTCCGGGAAATTGTAACAGAGACGTCTTTTCCTCTGTACCCAAGCTTCTTCTCAGAGAATACTTTCTTCTGAATCTCCAAGCAGAGATGCCTTTTCCGCTGCCTCCAAGATGTTCCTCAGGGAGTGTTTTCCTCTGAAGCTCCACTTCTCTACGAGTAGGCTGTCCTGTATCCATACATCTGGGAACTCCACACATATTTCGCTATGCAAGTAAGTCTTTGGGACAAATCTATATTTAAAGGAGCCCATAGCTAGTTCGACGGAAATTGAGGGTCGCCCGCCGTCGATAACTTGTATCTCTTCTTCTATATACGTGTACCCAGCTTTGTTGAGGTCTAACCCCCTGGATACAGGCCATCCCTACAAGTATATACAAGTTTAACTTCCCAAGCTACTACGAGTTATCCAAGTCCAAGGTATTCTTGCTCAAAGCTCCATCACCTGATTAAGTGAACACTGTCTATAAAGATCGCTGTATTGTATGTGAAGAATTCCTCCATATGTACATTTGTATTACTTTGTCCTGCTAGTAAAAGAGCAACGATTACCCCCGAAGCCTGGTTGTCTGTTGTCATTGTCAGATATCAGAGTGAGGGCGGGTAATCAGGGACATCAAAAAGGGAGATTTGGTGCACATTCGGGACCCAGGGACTCCCTGCAAGCTGGCCACATCGGATATAATCACCAGTGATACCAGCCCTGGCCCCTCCTGAGTGTTGCAATGCTACTCTACTTCCAGGTCAGTGATAAGTTAAGCAATGCTAATTGTTAAATAACAGAAACAGACATGTATCATAGTGTCTCTCCTTCTGTCTCTATCCCCCTTTCCTCATAGATTGTAAGCCCTCGCGGGCAGGGCCCTCTACCCCACTGTGCCAGTCAGTCATTGTTAGTATTATATCTACCTGTATATTCTGTGTACTGTATGTAAACCCCCAAATGTAAAGCACCATGGAATTAATGGTGCTATATAAATAAATAAATAAATAATAATAATAATAATAATAATAATAAAATAGTGCAACTACTTTATACCCAGGCATAATACTGCAACATTGTATTGGTGTAGTACAACTGCGTGGTGTTCCATAGAACTATAAGTAAAGATATGTCTCGCAAATATTCATGAGGTTCCTCCAGAACTTTAGTTTCACCAGAACTGCTACATGCAGGGTTTTTCTGTCCGCTTGAAAAGTCGGACATCTTTACAAGTGGACAGTGAAGAAAGGGCACGGAGTGCAAAAGAACGCACCCGATCGGCATTTCAATAAATGACAGGTGTCACGGACACAGCTAGTGTCCGCTCCTAATGTCCGTGCCAGATTTTGAACGGACACTAGGAGCGGACACTACCTGTCGGACACAGACGGTAGTGTGAACGCCCACTTACAATCTACATTTAAAAAAAAAAAAAGAATTGGATGTTACTTTTCATTGTATAGGAAAGAACAGTCCATAGCTGTTTACATCCAGTGGCTGCAAAGGTGTAGGCCCTTCTTTAACTTTCTTCTTGGCTTGACATATCCTTAGAGCTGTGGAAGACTATTATCTTTGAGAAAACTTAATTTCCTGATACTCTGTCAGGAGATGGATATGCTAACATGTTGCGGTATATTAAGAATTTTGCTAGCATGTTGCTATAATGCATTAAAAATGATAAAAGAAAATTTACCCCTTAAAGAAGCTGTCTGGGAATAGGACAAAAATAAAAATAAATACATACATATATAAATGTTAGGGTACCTGCCCTGCTACCTACTTTAATCCTGTTGTTTGCAGGCATAGGAGCTGCGCAGTAGAGGTGGATTATCAGCAGCAGTGCACAAAGCAACACTTGCAGAAGAGCGCTCGCCTGCAGAATCAGTAAAGACGAAGAAGTCGTCCTGCAGGAAGAAGCCTGGCAGGTAAGTATGATAGGGTGAATGGGGGAATAGTAGAGACGATCTGTTTCCGGAAATGGGGAAATGGATCGTCCCCGGATAATCAGAAAATGGTCTGCCCCAGGGATATGGGTAACCATACATTTTGATTAATTCTGTTATTTAGATCATAGGAGGGGGAGGGTGTTTACACTAGTGTAGGGATTTCTATTTATCCCAGACAACCCCTTTAAGGCTACAGCTCCAAGTTGCAGAAAAGCTACTTCTTTGCTGCGATTTTCTGAGCCAAAGCCAGGAGTGAATTTTGCAGAAGGGAGAAGGATAAGAACTTCCTATACATCTCCCATTCTTGTTGAAGCCAGCTTTGGCTTTGGCTCAAAAAATGCTGAGAATTCTACAAAAGAAAAAAGTAGCTGTTCCCCAACGTGGGGCCTCAGCCCTAACCAGGAAACTAAACCAAGGCTTTGCTGTATATGCAGGTGTAATAGTCGCAAGCCGATTCTCCGTTCACACCTGGGCATGTATTACCATTTGTGATATCAATGTCTCCTGTGTTTGACTAATAAAACAATTAGGTGAAACATTGGTAATTTATAACAATTACATAACGACAATAGAATATGCAAAGCAGTCAAACAAACAAGACAATGTAATGTGGATACAACAGGGACTGTCAGTACAAGCCTATAGCCAGGATGCATCAATGTCTCCATTCTGCCATATAAACCACTGCAACACAATACTATAAGGCATTTTTCCTATTGTGGCCAGCAGGCGGTGCCACATTAATATACAATGATGCCAGCTAGCTGCTGAACGAATATCTGTACATCTGCTAATACTGTATCCGTGCAGGCACTAGAACAGTTCTATGGATTTCCACGTGAAGTTACAGTGCACCGCTCTGATTTATGGGCAATAAAGGTATTTATATCCCAGACACTGTTAACCCTTTCAGGACCTGGTCAGACCCACTTTTATTTATCCATTGAAATTATTATTTTTTTATATTATTATTATTATTATTATTATTATTATTATTATTATTATTATTATTTTTATTTATTTTTACTTATTTATTTATTTTTTACTCTAACATGACTTTCTGAATGTATTTTCTTTTGGCAAAATTTTAGGGTATACATTCAATAATTTAAATATATTTAATTTTTAAAGTGGTGAATATGTAGGGAAAATATAACGTTATAATAATAATAATAATAATAATAATAATAATTATATATATATATATATATATATATATATATATATATTACTATATAATATTTATTCATAACTATTCTCTTCTTCCGATGAATTCTCTGTGATTAATCTTGGCCATGGCATAGAAGACGTTAAATGGCGGTAAGAAGTTTATCTGATCTCAGTCTCTATAGTGTGAATGGGGCTCTGGTTGGCAGAATCTATAGCAAAGCTCAGTCATCTCATTTACATTATAACGCTGCTGTTGTTACTGTATGTGAGATAGCATAGTTACCCGAGCAGCTGCCTAGCAACTACATCGCCTCTTTTATGCTCTTTTGCCTTTTGACTTGTATTTGACTTTTTCAATCTAAATGTATCACAGAAAATATCAGTTTCTACCAATACATCAATGTTACCACATTCACAATTTCTAGGATTCAGGGAAACAATGTATTTAATTGGTCACTAATATTTCAACAAACTTTACACAAATCAATAATAGAAGGAAATATAGGAAACTTTATAATATTCTGCATCCTAGTAATGGCAATGGGGTTCGTTATGACATGTGCACCTATAGTGTAGCACAGTGGCATAACTAGGAATGGCGGGGCCCCGTGGCGAACTTTTGACATGGCCCCCCCTCCCCCCGACCGACACCAACGACCTCGACTGACCCCCTCCTATGCATTCCTGCGCGCTGTATTATGCCCCATAGTGGCCCCTGCACACAGTATTATCCCCCATAGTGGCCCCTGCACACAGTATTATCCCCCATAGTGGCCCCTGCACACAGTATTATGTCCCATAGTGGCCCCTGCACACAGTATTATGCCCCATAGTGGCCCCTGCACACAGTATTATGTCCCATAGTGGCCCCTGCACACAGTATTATCCCCCATAGTGGCCCCTGCACACAGTATTATGTCCCATAGTGGCCCCTGCACACAGTATTATGCCCCATAGTGGCCCCTGCACACAGTATTATCCCCCATAGTGGCCCCTGCACACAGTATTATCCCCCATAGTGGCCCCTGCACACAGTATTATGCCCATAGTGGCCCCTACACACAGTATTATCCCCCATAGTGGCCCCTGCACACAGTATTATTGCCCATAGTGGCCCCTGCACACAGTATTATGCCCATAGTGGCCCCTGCACACAGTATTATCCCCCATAGTGGCCCCTGCACACAGTATTATCCCCCATAGTGGCCCCTGCACACAGTATTATCCCCAATAGTGGCCCCTGAACACAGTATTATCCCCCATAGTGGCCCCTGCACACAGTATTATGTCCCACTGTGGACATCCATAGACAATTATTATACTCTGGGGTCTTTTCAGACCCCAGAGTATAATAATCGGAGACCCGGCGGAATAAAAACATAAAAAGCTACTGTTTCTTAACTGTCCCCCGGCTCCTACGCTGTCGGCCTCCGCTGCCGTCCTTCTTCAAAGACGTCAGACGTCACGTCACCCGGGACGCAAGCCAGGTTCATGTGACGTCAGAGACGTCAGACAAGTAGGAAGGAGGCCTGGCCAGGATCGTGGAGAGGTAAGCAACAGTGTTTTTTATGTTTCTTACCTCTCCTGGGCATCCGATCATTATACTCGGGGGTCCGAAAAGACACCCAAGTATAATGATAGCAGCGGTAGCGGTTGTCACTGGGCCCCTAATGTCCTGGGCCCTGTGGCAGCTGCCTCTGCTGCTATGGTGGTAGTTACGCCATTGGTGTAGCATGTTTTAGTGTTTTCTGCAACTTTATTCTTCATTGAAGCAAATTTATTATGACTGTATGGCATTGTAAGCCATAGGGCTTCAGGCAGAGCCGACTGCACGTGTCTGTTCGGCCATTTTACTGTGGCTGCTTACAGGAACATTAAAATGGCCGAACAGACATGCGCAGTCTTCTGTGCCCAAAGACCGATGGCAGAGCCAACTGCGCCTGTCTGTTCATCCATTTTACTGTAGTACGCTTGGCCAATAATAATATTGTACACTTAGTACAATATTATACCATGCTGGCAAAACACTTGACAAGCTGCAGTTCACAACACAACCACTAGATGGCCACACATAGACACATGTATGATAAACATCCTGTGACACAATATTGCAAAATATCAGCTACATTTTCCTATGTGTGGCCACCCAGCGGTTGTATTGTAGTTGACAGGCTTTGAAGTACTTTGCTAGCATGTAGAGCTATTGCATTGAATTTGCACTGTGAGAAATTGGAGTCTTTCATGTTATGTTTTAAAATGTCAATATCTCCCTGGCAGGGTGTCCATTGCTTACTTATTCACTCAACAAAATACTTAAGTGTGTTATGCCATGAAAAATGTTTATCCTCTATACATAGGAAAGAATTTATATTGCTTATTGCTGGGGGTCTTATTGCTGAAACCCCTGCTGATCCTGAGAAAGTTTTTTTTTTTTTTACCCTGTGAAAGCAACTGAACTCCTGATGGATGCAAACACCCAAACACCCCTGTTACCTTCAACAGGAGCTCTGGACATAGATAAGTGCTGTACTTTGGATTTATCCAGTGGTCCCATTGAGTTCAATGGAAGATGGTGCGTCAGCATCTACCGGAGGAGTGACTGCCCTTAAATCAGCTGCATTCACAGCAGGGGTAAAACACCCTCTGCTTTCAGGATCGGTGGGGGTCTCAGAGGTCAGACCTCCACTGATCTGACATTTATCTTCTATGGAAAAGAGGAGAGAACTGGTTCAGTTCTAACCAGATTCAACTCAAATTGTTCAATGTTTTAGGCTCCATCTGAAATATAAATGTTGGGGTTTATCACCCATGAATCATTATTATACTTTAGGGTCTCTTCAGAGTATAACAAGCGGAGGCCCCGGTGGGAGGTGCGGAAATATAATAAGTAGGGTTGAGCCGATCTTGAGATTTCAGGATCGTTTTTAAAATCTGATTTCGGGATCATTTTCCATTTGAACCCGATCCCAATTCCGATCCCAATGCAAGTCAATGGGATTTTTTTAATAATCGAAGAACGGATTTTAAAAATGATCCTATTCACTACACAGCATGGAGTCTAAAGATTGAACACTTTAATTGTTAGACCGCACGCTGTGTAGTGATTAAAAAAAAAATCCTCTGGCTACTTAGTCCCCCCCTGGTGTCCACTTACCTGCACAGAAGCGCTGCTGCTGGTCCGGTCCCCGCTGTTCTCGTTCCTGTTCCCACTCTTGTTCTCGCCTCGCTGCCCCCACCTCCCAGGTTAGTGTTACAGACCTAGGAAGAAGGTGCGGCTTGTGGCTTAGGAGAGTGTGGGCGGGTAAAGGGCAGGGAGACGTGAGTGCTCCCCTCCCAGTACCCGCCCATACTCTCCTAAGCCACAAGTCCCGCCTTCTTCCTAGGTCTGTAACACTAACCTGGGAGGTGGGGGCAGCAAGGTGAGAAGAAGAGCGAGAACAGGGGGACCGGACCAGCGGTAGCGCTTCTGTGCAGGTAAGTGTTATGCCCGGTTCACATATGCTGATGTGTTCCGTCCGTAGGTGTCCTCATGCGCACTATTACGGACGGAACACATCAGCCTATGTGAACCAAGCCTTAATTTACTAGCGATGTTAGCTAGTCTCCCATTAGAATGAATGGACGCAGCTGGCACGCAGGGGGTTAAGCGGTCGGACACCGGCACAGGCTGTGTGTCGGCTGCATCCATTCATTCCTATGGGACTTAGCTAACATTGTTAGCTTTTCCCAAAATGCTTGGCCAGTAGCAAATGAGCACTCTTGTGGTATCCAGTGCTCCATTGGGGTTCTCTTCTTGCCTCTTGGGTAACGTCAAGCACTCCAGGGGCTGCTGAGGCCTGAGATTGAGACCCCAGTGGTCATATGGGGTGCGCGTGTGGTAAAAAGCCATGATGTTGGTGCACTTCATGTGACTACTGGGGCTCAATCACAGGCCTGTGTGGCATCTCCCAGAAGACTCCAGAGCATAATAACAGCACTTCCGATTTGTGAAGACTCTTTGGACCTGTAGCAAACCGAATCTTCAGAAGTTCTCCCATCTCTAACCAATATTCATACCTACTTCCTACAAACCATAACCATTTATGAACAAGACCATCTTCTCTTGTATCTAGTTCATACTTGCAAATATATTTGCTACAATTTATTTATTTTATGTAGATTGTTAGCCCCATATAGGGATCACAATATACACAATGTACATTTTTTTTTTCTATCAGTATGTCTTTGTAGAATGGGAGTAAATCCATGCAAACACGGGGTAAATATGCAAACTCCTTGCAGATGTTGTTCCTGGCAGGATTCAAACCCAGGACTCCAGCACTGCAAGGCTGCAGTGCTAGACACTGACCCACCGTGTTGCCCTTGTATTTGCTACAATTTACTGAGGTTCTTTCTATGTTTTGTTTTAGCTTTTTTTTTTCTACTAAATACATTTTGTCAAGGCAAACCCACCCAGTACATTGTGAATAGATCCTGACGTTACACGCTGCACCTTCACCATGAGAATGCCAATTAGATGCCACGCTGTCGATGTCCCGCTATATGTAACATGAGCATTTCTAACTCATTGTCATGTATAATTATAAGTATCTTCTATCATAAATATGTTTTATGTTTTGTTCATTTATGCGCCTAAAGATTTTTGGTACTTTCAATTAGTTCATTTGATTCCCCAATGGATTTCCTTACTGTGAAATTGTAACGTAATGCATTTTTGTGTTAAATGATACATAGTCACACTATAGTATAGATCAAGTACAAGTGATAAAGACATAAAAACAAGTAATGTCTACATTGCTGTGCATAATTGAAATGGTAGCACTGCTGCTTGTTCACTGCTCATATATACATGTAATATTGCTGTGAATATAATCTTACTTTACTGTAGTCACCAATCACTATGGACAATCACAACAGATTGCACCCCATATTATCACAGCTTGAGCTATCTGCGCCTGATTATTTCAGATTTTCCACCATTGCACTGTATGCGTGTACCCCCCCCCCCCCCATTATGACTGATCTCTACGTTATATTTGATTACCCATCCTATTGGATTCTGGCTCTGAGTACCAGGTACCAGGACGAGGTCAGGCTCAATAAATGGCTCAATATCCATCTACACTCCCTCTAGTGGCTGAAAGCAGAGAACTGCAAGAAAGACATCATTCCTGGCTTAGGAAAAGGTTGAAAAGATTCTATCAATAGAAACCCTTTTTACAATAAATACACATAGGAATAGTCTTAAGAAAGGCTATTGTTTGCTTACCTTTATTATTCTGATCTGCACAGCTGTTCCTGAGGAATTTCTTCTTTCTTCCTTATGCAAATGAGTTTTCTCGCAGCACTGGGAGCATCCTCAGTGCTGCTTTTAAACCCTCCAGTGATGGCTCCAGTCTTCTTCACTGACACCTCCTTCTTCTCATGCGCTCCTCTTCTTAGGGTCCAAATGCCTCGACTGCACATGTCCATCGGCCATTTCATGTGGGCCAAACAAGAGAGGCTACAGGAAAAAGGGTGATGGACATGCGCAGTTGGCATAATCAGCCATTTTTCTTCATATACGGTCATGTGTGATCTGGTGGAATTGAATGGATCAGTGTGCTATCCAGGAAAAACCCAGATTGTCTGCAAGGGGCCTAAGGCTGGGGCCACATGTTATGGAAATTTTGGCTATGAGGCACATTACTTTTTACAGTCCCAGAGTGAGATTTTATTTAGTCTCTTTATGTGTTTCAAGTTAAGGCCCCATGTTGCTGAAACAGCTTTTTTGTTGCAGATTTTGCTGCAGTTTTTGAGTCAACGATTGAAGAGGAATGGTAAATATAAAGTATGTACTTAGACATTTCCCTTCTTTTCTAATGTAGATTGTGAGCCCCACATAGAGCTCACAATGTACATTTTTTCCCTATCAGTATGTCTTTTTGGAAGATGGGATGGAAATTCATGCAGGCACAGGGAGAACATACAAGCTCCTTGCAGATGGGTTTTTTTTTTCCCTTGGTGGGATTTGAACACCAGGACTCCAGCACTGCAAGGCTACAGTGCTAACCACTGAGCCACAATTTGGCCCCTTAGACATTTCCCTTCTGCTAAATCCTCTTTTTGGCGCTGATTTTGACACTGAATCCACCTCTTTTTTTGAGACAGATTAAGCGTCAAAATCAGCACCAAAAACTCCATGTGCACTGACCCTTAGGCTAAAAAAAAATAAAATCTGCAACAAAAAACACTGTGTTTCCACCTTAGGGTACATTCACACAGAGTAAAATGGAGTGTATTTTGGAGTGTAATTTTACACGTGTAAAAAATTTACGTGTGTATTTTGGAGCGTTTTTTTTACATGTGGCGTTTCAGTAGCGTTTACGGAGCATTTTTTGGAGCGTTTACGCATGTAAAAAAACACTTCCGTAAACGCTACTGAAACGCTACGTGTAAAAAAAACGCTCCAAAATACACTCCATTTTACTTCGTGTGAATGCACCCTTAGGCCAGGTTCACACGGAGTTACGGGCCGCGAGATTTGGCACATAGACGCCGCGTGACCCTTTGCGTGCCGTACACGCTCCCATTGAGTTCAATGGGACCGGGGAGCGTATGCGCCGCGCTAGTTTGCGGCCGTGCATTTATTCACGGCCGCAAACTAGCGCGGCGCATACGCTCCCCGCTCCCATTGAACTCAATGGGAGCGTGTACGGAACGCAAAGGGTCACGCGGCGTCTACGTGCCAAATCTCGCGGCCCGTAACTCCGTGTAAACCCGGCCTTAGGGTGCATTCACACTGAGTAAACGCTAGCTAGTTATTTTGTAGAGTAAAATTACACTTGTAAATTTTGCTATCCCATTGACTTCAATGATATTTTTTTACAAGTGTAAAAATACGCCTGTAAAAAATACGCCTGTAAAAAATACGCCTGTAAAATGTCATTGAAGTCAATGGGATAGCAAAATTTACAAGTGTAATTTTACTCTACAAAATAAGCTAGCGTTTACTCAGTGTGAATGCACCCTAAGGGTGAGTTCACACTGAATATATGCCAGCTTATTCTGAATGACATAGAAAGACATAGATTGTAGAGATGAGCGAACACTAAAATGTTCGAGGTTCGAAATTCGATTCGAACAGCCGCTCAATGTTCGTGTGTTCGAACGGGTTTCGAACCCCATTATAGTCTATGGGGAACAGATACTCGTTAAGGGGGAAACCCAAATCCGTGTCTGGAGGGTCACCAAGTCCACTATGACACCCCAGGAAATGATGCCAACACCTCTGGAATGACACTGGGACAGCAGGGGAAGCATGTCTGGGGGCATCTAACACACCAAAGACCCTCTATTACCCCAACATCACAGCCTAACAACTACACACTTTACACACTCAATACCACCTCTCTGACAGTAGGAAAACACCTTGAAACATGTGTATTTGGCACTTGCAGTGAGGAGAGCTTGTCACCAGCAGTGAATTTGGCCCTTGTAGTAAGTTGAGGTTGGCACCAACATTTGTTTTGAAAATCAGGGTGGATTGAGCCTCTAACCAGCAGAGTTTGGGCAAATTCATGGTGGAGGGAGCCTCTAAAAACCCCAGTTTGAACCAATTCATGGTGGAGGGAGCCTCTAAAAACCCCAGTTTGGACCAATTCATGGTGGAGGGAGCCTCTAAACAGCCCAGTTTGGGCAAATTCATGGTGGAGGGAGCCTCTAACCAGCCCAGTTTGGACCAATTCATGGTGGAGGGAGCCTCTAAAAACCCCAGTTTGGACCAATTCATGGTGGAGGGAGCCTCTAAACAGCCCAGTTTGGGCAAATTCATGGTGGAGGGAGCCTCTAAAAACCCCAGTTTGGACCAATTCATGGTGGAGGGAGCCTCTAAAAACCCCAGTTTGGACCAATTCATGGTGGAGGGAGCCTCTAAAAACCCCAGTTTGGACCAATTCATGATGGAGGGAGCCTCTAAACAGCCCAGTTTGGGCAAATTCATGGTGGAGGGAGCCTCTAAAAACCCCCAGTTTGGACCAATTCATGGTGGAGGGAGCCTCTAAACAGCCCAGTTTGGACCAATTCATGGTGGAGGGAGCCTCTAAAAACCCCAGTTTGGACCAATTCATGGTGGAGGGAGCCTCTAAACAGCCCAGTTTGGGCAAATTCATGGTGGAGGGAGCCTCTAAACAGCCCAGTTTGGGCAAATTCATGGTGGAGGGAGCCTCTAAAAACCCCAGTTTGGACCAATTCATGGTGGAGGGAGCCTCTAAACAGCCCAGTTTGGGCAAATTCATGGTGGAGGGAGCCTCTAAACAGCTCAGTTTGGGCAAATTCATGGTGGAGGGAGCCTCTAAACAGCCCAGTTTGGGCAAATTCATGGTGGAGGGAACCTCTAAAAACCCCAGTTTGGACCAATTCATGGTGGAGGGAGCCTATAAACAGCCCAGTTCGGACCAATTCATGGTGGAGGGAGCCTCTAAAAACCCCAGTTTGGACCAATTCATGGTGGAAGGAGCCTCTAAACAGCCCAGTTTGGGCAAATTCATGGTGGAGGGAGCCTCTAAACAGCCCAGTTTGGGCAAATTCATGGTGGAGGGAGCCTCTAAACAGCCCAGTTTGGACCAATTCATGGTGGAGGGAGCCTCTAAAAACCCCAGTTTGGACCAATTCATGGTGGAGGGAGCCTCTAAACAGCCCAGTTTGGACCAATTCATGGTGGAGGGAGCCTCTAAACAGCCCAGTTTGGGCAAATTCATGGTGGAGGGAGCCTCTAAAAACCCCAGTTTGGACCAATTCATGGTGGAGGGAGCCTCTAAAAACCCCAGTTTGGACCAATTCATGGTGGAGGGAGCCTCTAAACAGCCCAGTTTGGACCAATTCATGGTGGAGGGAGCCTCTAAAAACCCCATACAGACAAACGGTTCAGGATATAAATAATCCCAAAAAAAGGTTATGAAGTATTCAGCATACACAAGAAGTATTATAAAATAACATACTTTATTATCAAATAGTAAAAAGTTATACAAACATACAAAAACACATAGAACACCAATAATTCAAGCAAAAAGGACAGCCCACAAATACGAGTGTAATACTGTCAGACCACAAACATAGAAATACACAATGACACTAAGATACTACCTGTTGCCCACATGGCAAAATGGGCACATATATATATCTAGGTGTACATCATCTCCCTCCTAAAGTATGTAAGTATATGCAATATAAGGGAGGAAAGAAAAAGGTATATTCACAAAAGATTATATATCAGAGGGTAGAAGAAACCCAATGTAATCATACCAAGTAAATACTGTACATGTTAATCCATACCCTTACATAGCATGTCTGAATAGACTAAATAGTAAATTAGTCCTCAACATAGAATAATAGAAAGCCCAACAGACATGCCCTTAGGCATGTCTGTTGGGCTTTCTATTATTCTATGTTGAGGACTAATTTACTATTTAGTCTATTCAGACATGCTATGTAAGGGTATGGATTAACATGTACAGTATTTACTTGGTATGATTACATTGGGTTTCTTCTACCCTCTGATATATAATCTTTTGTGAATATACCTTTTTCTTTCCTCCCTTATATTGCATATACTTACATACTTTAGGAGGGAGATGATGTACACCTAGATATATATATGTGCCCATTTTGCCATGTGGGCAACAGGTAGTATCTTAGTGTCATTGTGTATTTCTATGTTTGTGGTCTGACAGTATTACACTCGTATTTGTGGGCTGTCCTTTTTGCTTGAATTATTGGTGTTCTATGTGTTTTTGTATGTTTGTATAACTTTTTACTATTTGATAATAAAGTATGTTATGTTATAATACTTCTTGTGTATGCTGAATACTTCATAACCTTTTTTTGGGATTATTTATATCCTGAACCGTTTGTCTGTATGCATTTTTTTGGTTGAAGTATGCTTCTTACAATTGGGGATACTGATGGGAGTTATTTATTTATATGCATTGAAGTAACTTTGTGACTCCCCTGTGCTATGCGTGTTCTCTAAAAACCCCAGTTTGGACCAATTCATGGTGGAGGGAGCCTCTAACCAGCAGAGTTTGGGCAAATTCATGGTGGAGGGAGCCTCTAAAAACCCCAGTTTGAACCAATTCATGGTGGAGGGAGCCTCTAAAAACCCCAGTTTGGACCAATTCATGGTGGAGGGAGCCTCTAAAAACCCCAGTTTGGACCAATTCATGATGGAGGGAGCCTCTAAACAGCCCAGTTTGGGCAAATTCATGGTGGAGGGAGCCTCTAACCAGCCCAGTTTGGACCAATTCATGGTGGAGGGAGCCTCTAAAAACCCCAGTTTGGACCAATTCATGGTGGAGGGAGCCTCTAAACAGCCCAGTTTGGGCAAATTCATGGTGGAGGGAGCCTCTAAAAACCCCAGTTTGGACCAATTCATGGTGGAGGGAGCCTCTAAAAACCCCAGTTTGGACCAATTCATGGTGGAGGGAGCCTCTAAAAACCCCAGTTTGGACCAATTCATGATGGAGGGAGCCTCTAAACAGCCCAGTTTGGGCAAATTCATGGTGGAGGGAGCCTCTAAAAACCCCCAGTTTGGACCAATTCATGGTGGAGGGAGCCTCTAAACAGCCCAGTTTGGACCAATTCATGGTGGAGGGAGCCTCTAAAAACCCCAGTTTGGACCAATTCATGGTGGAGGGAGCCTCTAAACAGCCCAGTTTGGGCAAATTCATGGTGGAGGGAGCCTCTAAAAACCCCAGTTTGGACCAATTCATGGTGGAGGGAGCCTCTAAAACCCCCAGTTTGGACCAATTCATGGTGGAGGGAGCCTCTAAAAACCCCAGTTTGGACCAATTCATGATGGAGGGAGCCTCTAAACAGCCCAGTTTGGGCAAATTCATGGTGGAGGGAGCCTCTAAAAACCCCCAGTTTGGACCAATTCATGGTGGAGGGAGCCTCTAAACAGCCCAGTTTGGACCAATTCATGGTGGAGGGAGCCTCTAAAAACCCCAGTTTGGACCAATTCATGGTGGAGGGAGCCTCTAAACAGCCCAGTTTGGGCAAATTCATGGTGGAGGGAGCCTCTAAACAGCCCAGTTTGGGCAAATTCATGGTGGAGGGAGCCTCTAAAAACCCCAGTTTGGACCAATTCATGGTGGAGGGAGCCTCTAAACAGCCCAGTTTGGGCAAATTCATGGTGGAGGGAGCCTCTAAACAGCTCAGTTTGGGCAAATTCATGGTGGAGGGAGCCTCTAAACAGCCCAGTTTGGGCAAATTCATGGTGGAGGGAGCCTCTAAAAACCCCAGTTTGGACCAATTCATGGTGGAGGGAGCCTCTAAACAGCTCAGTTTGGGCAAATTCATGGTGGAGGGAGCCTCTAAACAGCCCAGTTTGGGCAAATTCATGGTGGAGGGAGCCTCTAAAAACCCCAGTTTGGACCAATTCATAGTGGAGGGAGCCTCTAAAAACCCAAGTTTGGACCAATTCATGGTGGAGGGAGCCTCTAAACAGCCCAGTTTGGACCAATTCATGGTGGAGGGAGCCTCTAAAAACCCCAGTTTGGACCAATTCATGGTGGAGGGAGCCTCTAAACAGCCCAGTTTGGGCAAATTCATGGTGGAGGGAGCCTCTAAACAGCCCAGTTTGGGCAAATTCATGGTGGAGGGAGCCTCTAACCAGCCCAGTTTGGACCAATTCATGGTGGAGGGAGCCTCTAAAAACCCCAGTTTGGACCAATTCATGGTGGAGGGAGCCTCTAAAAACCCCAGTTTGGACCAATTCATGGTGGAGGGAGCCTCTAAACAGCCCAGTTTGGACCAATTCATGGTGGAGGGAGCCTATAAACAGCCCAGTTTGGACCAATTCATCGTGGAGGGAGCCTCTAAAAACCCCAGTTTGGACCAATTCATGGTGGAGGGAGCCTCTAAACAGCCCAGTTTGGGCAAATTCATGGTGGAGGGAGCCTCTAAACAGCCCAGTTTGGGCAAATTCATGGTGGAGGGAGCCTCTAAACAGCCCAGTTTGGACCAATTCATGGTGGAGGGAGCCTCTAAAAACCCCAGTTTGGACCAATTCATGCTGGAGGGAGCCTCTAAACAGCCCAGTTTGGACCAATTCATGGTGGAGGGAGCCTCTAAAAACCCCAGTTTGGACCAATTCATGGTGGAGGGAGCCTCTAAACAGCCCAGTTTGGGCAAATTCATGGTGGAGGGAGCCTCTAAAAACCCCAGTTTGGACCAATTCATGGTGGAGGGAGCCTCTAAACAGCCCAGTTTGGACCAATTTATGGTGGAGGGAGCCTCTAAACAGCCCAGTTTGGACCAATTCATGGTGGAGGGAGCCTCTAAAAACCCCAGTTTGGACCAATTCATGGTGGAGGGAGCCTCTAAACAGCCCAGTTTGGGCAAATTCATGGTGGAGGGAGCCTCTAAACAGCCCAGTTTGGGCAAATTCATGGTGGAGGGAGCCTCTAACCAGCCCAGTTTGGACCAATTCATGGTGGAGGGAGCCTCTAAAAACCCCAGTTTGGACCAATTCATAGTGGAGGGAGCCTATAAACAGCCCAGTTTGGACCAATTCATGGTGGAGGGAGCCTCTAAAAACCCCAGTTTGGACCAATTCATGGTGGAGGGAGCCTCTAAACAGCCCAGTTTGGGCAAATTCATGGTGGAGGGAGCCTCTAAACAGCCCAGTTTGGACCAATTCATGGTGGAGGGAGCCTCTAAAAACCCCAGTTTGGACCAATTCATGCTGGAGGGAGCCTCTAAACAGCCCAGATTGGACCAATTCATGGTGGAGGGAGCCTCTAAAAACCCCAGTTTGGACCAATTCATGGTGGAGGGAGCCTCTAAACAGCCCAGTTTGGGCAAATTCATGGTGGAGGGAGCCTCTAAACAGCCCAGTTTGGGCAAATTCATGGTGGAGGGAGCCTCTAAAAACCCCAGTTTGGACCAATTCATGGTGGAGGGAGCCTCTAAACAGCCCAGTTTGGGCAAATTCATGGTGGAGGGAGCCTCTAAACAGCCCAGTTTGGGCAAATTCATGGTGGAGGGAGCCTCTAAACAGCCCAGTTTGGACCAATTCATGGTGGAGGGAGCCTCTAAAAACCCCAGTTTGGACCAGTTCATGGTGGAGGGAGCCTCTAAACAGCCCAGTTTGGGCAAATTCATGGTGGAGGGAGCCTCTAAACAGCCCAGTTTGGGCAAATTCATGGTGGAGGGAGCCTCTAAAAACCCCAGTTTGGACCAATTCATGGTGGAGGGAGCCTCTAAAAACCCCAGTTTGGACCAATTCATGGTGGAGGGAGCCTCTAACCAGCAGAGTTGGTGGAAATCAGGGTGGAGGGAGCCTCTAACCAGCAGAGTTGTGGGAAAGCAGGGTGGAGGGAGCCTCTAACCAGCAGAGTTGGTGGAAATCAGGGTGGAGGGAGCCTCTAACCAGCAGAGTTGTGGGAAAGCAGGGTGGAGGGAGCCTCTAACCAGCAGAGTTGTGGGAAAGCAGGGTGGAGGGAGCCTCTAACCAGCAGAGTTGTGGGAAAGCAGGGTGGAGGGAGCCTCTAACCAGCAGAGTTGGTGGAAATCAGGGTGGAGGGAGCCTCTAACCAGCAGAGTTGGGGGAAATCAGGGTGGAGGGAGCCTAGTATTAGCAGAATTGTGCAACGCTTATGGTGGATGAGTATGAGGATGCGGAGGAATTGGAGAGGTTGAGTACAGACATGGAGTTTCATGTTGGGGTGCTTTACACAGGTGGGCACAAAAATGAAGGCTCTATCCAGTGGTGGTTCATTTTTATCAAAGTGAGCTGGTCGGCACTCTCAGCTGACAGACGGGTGCGCTTGTCAGTGATGATGCCACCGGCTGCACTGAACACCCTCTCAGATAGGACACTGGCAGCAGGACAGGACAGCACCTCCAAGGCATATAGGGCAAGTTCAAGCCACAGGTCCAACTTCGACACCCAATACGTGTAGGGCGCAGAGGGGTCGGAGAGGACAGGGCTGTGGTCGGAAAGGTATTCCCGCAACATGCGCCTATACTTCTCACGCCTGGTGACACTAGGACCCTCCGTGTCGAGGGGGTGCCATCAAGGTGTCCCAGACCTTAGACAGTGTGCCCCTCGTTTGTGTGGACCGGTGAGAACTTGGTTGCCTACTGGAGGAACTGCCCTCCCTGCCGCCAACGTCACATGCTGGAAACATCTCCATCATATTCTGCATCAATTGCCTGTGGCAAGCATTGATGCGATTGGCCCTCCCCTCTACCGGAATAAAAGACGAGATGTTGTTTTTATACCGGGGGTCAAGGATAGCAAAGATCCAGTACTGGTTGTCCTCCATGATTTTGACAATACGCTTGTCGGTTGTAAAGCACCTCAACATGAACTCAGCCATGTCTGCCACAGTGTTAGTTGACATGACTCCTCTGGCCCCACCGGAAAGTTCAATCTCCATTTCCTCCTCATCCTCCATGTCTACCCATCCGCGCTGCAACAATGGGACGATTCGAAGTTGCCCGGAAGCCTCCTGTATCACCATCACATCATCGGACAACTCTTCTTCCTCCTCCTCCTTCTCCTCCTCCTCCATTAAACGCAGTGAAGCGGACAGATGTGTGGACCTACTCTCCAGCTGTGACGGATCGGATGCTATCCCTGACTCCTCTGTGTGATCTGAGTTATCCCTGATGTCAATCAGGGATTCTCTCAGAACACACAAGAGCGGGATTGTAAGGCTCACCATCGCATCCTCAGAGCTCACCCTCCTTGTGGACTCCTCAAAGACCCGTAGGATGTCACAAAGGTCTCTCATCCATGGCCACTCATGGATGTGAAACTGAGGCAGCTGACTTTGTGGCACCCTAGGGTTTTATAGCTGGTATTCCATCAAAGGTCTCTGCTGCTCAACCACTCTATTCAACATCTGAAACGTTGAGTTCCAGCGTGTGGGGACGTCGCACAAAAGCCGGTGCTGTGGCACATGCAGGCGTTGCTGGAGAGATTTTAAGCTAGCAGCGGCTACTGTCGACTTGCGAAAGTGGGCGCACATGCGCCGCACTTTCACCAGTAGCTCTGGAACATTGGGGTAGCTCTTTAGGAAACGTTGCACCACTAGGTTGAAGACGTGGGCCAGGCATGGAACATGTTGGAGTCCGGCAAGCTCCAGAGCTGCTACCAGGTTCCGGCCGTTATCACAAACGACCATGCCTGGGCCCAGGTGCAGCGGCTCAAACCATATTGCCGTCTCATCGAGGAGGGCATCCCTCACCTCGGAGGCAGTGTGCTGTCTGTCCCCCAAGCTGATCAGCTTCAGCACAGCCTGCTGACGTCTACCAACGCCAGTGCTGCAACGTTTCCAACTCGTAGCTGGGGTCAATCTAACAGCGGAGGAGGAGGCGGTGGCGGAGGAGGAGGCGGTGGCGGAGGAGGAGGCGGTAGAGGAGGAGGAGGAGGGGGGTGTTCTTCTCGTGTCCCTGCCAGGAATGTTAGGCGGGGAGACGAGGTACACCGGGCCAGTTTGGGAAGCAGTCCCAGCCTCAACTACATTCACCCAGTGTGCCGTCAGTGAAATGTAGCGTCCCTGTCCGCATGCACTTGTCCACGCGTCGGTGGTCAAGTGGACCTTTGTGCAAAGCGCGGAACTAAGGGCCCGCCTGATGTTGAGTAACACGTGCTGGTGCAAGGCGGGGACGGCACACCGGGAGAAGTAGTGACGGCTAGGGACAGCATAGCGAGGTGCCGCAGTTGCCATCAGGTCCAGGAAGGCGGGAGTTTCAACAAGCCGGAACGCCAACATCTCCTGGGCCAGCAGTTTAGCGATGTTGGCGTTCAAGGCTTGCACGTGTGGGTGGTTAGCAGTGTATTTCTGCCGCCGCACCAATGTCTGAGAGATGGTGGGTTGTTGTAAAGAAGCGCCTGATGGTGCCTTTGATGGTGCAGGAGAAGGAGATAAGACAGGAACAGGGGAGGATGAGGGAGAAGTCAACAAAGTGGCGGAGGCAGATGAAGTGGTGTCCTGGCTCGTCCTCTGGAGTGCATCGCCAGCACAGTCAGCTGTGGCAGTGGCAGAGGCAGTGGCAGAGGCAGTGGCAGTGGCGTGAACGGCAGGCGGCCTTTGTCCTGCCGTTGCTGCCTGCCACTGATTCCAGTGCTTGGATTCCAAATGACGGCGCATTGAAGTGGTGGACAGGTTGCTCTTCTCAGAGCCCCTAATCAATTTCGAGAGGCAAATTGTGCAGACAACACTATATCTGTCCTCGGCGCATTCCTTGAAAAAACTCCACACCTTCGAGAAACGTGCCCTCGAGGTGGGAGTTTTTCAGGGCTGGGTACGAACTGGAACATCTTGGGAGATTCCGGGTGTGGCCTGGCTTCGCCTAAGCTGCTGACCTCTGCCTCTGCCTCTAGCTACCCTTTTTGGTGCTGCACCTGCCTCAACATCCACACTACTTTCCCCGCTTGACATCCCACCCGTCCAGGTCGGGTCAGTGTCCTCATCATCCACCACTTCCTCTTCCAACTCCTGTCTCATCTCCTCCTCCCGCACAATGCGCCGGTCAACTGGATGCCCTGACGGCAACTGCGTCACATCATCGTCGATGAGGGTGGGTTGCTGGTCATCCACCACCAAATCGAACGGAGATGGAGGAGACTCTAGTGTTTGAGCATCTGGACACAGATGCTCCTCTGTTAGGTTTGTGGAATCATGACGTGGAGAGGCAGGTTGAGGGACAATGAAAGGAGCGGAGAACAGCTCTGGGGAGCAGGGACAGTTGGGGTTATTGTTCTGTGAAGCTTGGGAATTTTGGGAGGAAGGAGGACAAGACTGTTGGGTAATAGGAGGAGAGGAGGCAGAGTCTGACTGGCTGCTGGACAATGTGCTGTAAGCGTTCTCTGACAGCCATTGCAAGACCTGTTCCTGGTTCTCGGGCCTACTAAGGTTTGTACCCTGCAGTTTAGTTAATGTGGCAAGCAACCCTGGCACTGTGGAGTGGCGCAATGCTTGCTGCCCCACAGGAGTAGGCACGGGACGCCCTGTGGCTTCACTGCTACCTTGCTCCCCAGAACCATTCCCCCGACCTCGCCCACGGCCTCGTCCACGTCCCTTTCCGGGAGCCTTGCACATTTTGAATTCCCAGTTAGAAATTGGCACTATATACCAGTAGCAAAAATTGTGGGTGCACGTAACCCCAATATATTCTTTGAATTCCCAGTCAGACAATGGCACTATATACCAGTAGCAAGAAATGAGGGTATTTATAACCCCAATATATTCTTTGAATTCCCAGTCAGACAATGGCACTATATACCAGTAGCAAGAAATGAGGGTATTTATAACCCCAATATATTCTTTGAATTACCAGTCAGAAACTGGCACTATATGGCAGTAGCAAGAAATGAGGGTATTTGTAACCCCAATATATTCTTTGAATTCCCAGTCAGACAATGGCACTATATACCAGTAGCAAGAAATGAGGGTATTTGTAACCCCAATATATTCTTTGAATTCCCAGTCAGACAATGGCACTATATACCAGTAGCAAGAAATGAGGGTATTTATAACCCCAATATATTCTTTGAATTCCCAGTCAGACAATGGCACTATATACCAGTAGCAAAAATTGTGGGTGCACGTAACCCCAATACATTCTTTGAATTCCCAGTCAGACAATGGCACTATATACCAGTAGCAAGAAATGAGGGTATTTGTAACCCCAATATATTCTTTGAATTCCCAGTCAGACAATGGCACTATATACCAGTAGCAAGAAATGAGGGTATTTGTAACCCCAATATATTCTTTGAATTCCCAGTGAGACAATGGCACTATATGGCAGTAGCAAAAATTGTGGGTGCACGTAACCCCAATATATTCTTTGAATTCCCAGTCAGACAATGGCACTATATACCAGTAGCAAAAATTGTGGGTGCACGTAACCCCAATATATTCTTTGAATTCCCAGTCAGACAATGGCACTATATACCAGTAGCAAAAATAGTGGGTGTATATAGCCCCAATTCTATTGCTAGGGGACTTGCAGGGTATTTCTGAGTTGAAGGTGGGGGGGCACACCGTTGGAACGGGGATTTGGGGTGTATATATGGGGTATACGGGAATACACTGTCAGTGTGTTCCATTCAGGATCCTGGGAAAGCTGGGTTGCGGCGATTGAGCCCATCAGTGCCACGTTACACTGACAAGCTTCTCCCTGGAATTGAAGTTATATGTAAGCCCAATATATTCTTTGAATTCCCAGTCAGACAATGGCACTATATGGCAGTAGCAAAAATAGTGGGTGTATATAGCCCCAATTCTATTGCTAGGGGACTTGCAGGGTATTTCTGGGGTGAAGGTGGGGGGGCACACCGTTGGAACGGGTATCGGGGGTATATATCGGGTATACGGGAATACACTGACAGTTTATTCCATTCAGGATCCTGGGAAAGCTGGGTTGCGGCGATTGAGCCCGTCAGTGCCACGTTACACTGACAAGCTTCTCCCTGGAATTTAGCTCTTATAAGAGCTGTTGGTTGTCTTCTCCTTCCTATCCTAGCCTGTCCCTGCCTACCCAGAATCTAAGCCCTAGCTAACTGGACGGAAACCTCCGTCCCCGGTGAATTGCAAGCTCAGAATGACGCGAAGCTGGGCGGCGCTGTTCTTTTAAATTAGAGGTCACATGTTTTCGGCAGCCAATGGGTTTTGCCTACTTTTTTCAACGTCACCGGTGTCGTAGTTCCTGTCCCACCTACCCTGCGCTGTTATTGGAGCAAAAAAGGCGCCAGGGAAGGTGGGAGGGGAATCGAGTAATGGCGCACTTTACCACGCGGTGTTCGATTCGATTCGAACATGCCGAACAGCCTAATATCCAATCGAACATGAGTTCGATAGAACACTGTTCGCTCATCTCTAATAGATTGTTAATTTTACATGCAAAACTCTGTATTTTCTCAATAGTCTCATTGGGGGAAGGCAGAAATTGGAAATGCAACTGAAAGTGGCGAGCTGCTGAGTTTTTTCGCAGCATTTGTTACAGATTTTACAGTGTTGTTTTTAAGGGAAAGCAAAGAGTGGCCTCAACTGGAATAGAAAATATAAAAGAAGTCCTTATACTTTCCCCTTCTGCTAAATCGGCTCCTGGCTTTTTCTTTATGTACTCTTATTCACACATAGTGGAAACAAAGAGCTGCAGAAAATGCAACAGTGTGAGTTTTTGAAAAATGCGTTGTGTGAATTTTACCTGCATTTTTCCCATTGACTTTTATGGGGGTGAGAAAAAAAACACAACAAGCACGCAGTGTTTCACTTCATTTTGAAATGCTTCTGAAAATATGGGATAACATCATGGAAAATGCATACATGTATACATGTGTTATATTTCTGCAGTGGCTCAGTGGTTAGCACTGCAGCGCTGGAGTCCTGGGTTCAAATCCTGCCCAGGACAACATCTGCAAGGAGTTTGTATGTTCTCCCTTTGTTTGTGTGGGTTTCCTCTGGGTACTCCGGTTTCCTCCCACACATCAAAGACATACTGATAGGGAATGTAGATCGTGAGCCCTATATGGGACAGTGATTGTCAATGTCTGTAAAGCGCTGTGGAATATGATGGCGCTACAGTATATAAGTGAGCATAATAATAAATACTTCTTCTTTCTTTAATTTTTTGTTGCGTTTCTACAATGGGTAGCCTTAGCCTATGAGGATGGGTAAGGACATGTGTGTATATGGCGACCATTACCTTGATCCTGCCACCAATGTACACAGCACAATCTGAAATATGATCTTTACTAAACAGGACATAGCCTGTTATGAGGGCTGCAAAATAAAATTAAAACATAAAAAAAAAATTGGCCATAATTCATGTTCTAATATTTTTTTCTTTTAGATAGATAGATAGATAGATGATAGATAGATAGATAGATAGATAGATAGATAGATAGATAGATAGATGATAGATAGATAGATAGATAGATAGATAGATAGATAGATAGATAGATAGATAGATAGATATGATAGATGGATGGATGGATGGATAGATAGATAGATAGATAGATAGATAGATAGATAGATAGATAGATAGATAGATAGATAGATGAATAGATAGATGATAGATAGATAGATAGATAGATAGATAGATAGATAGATAGATATTATAGATAGATGATAGATAGATAGATAGATAGATAGATAGATAGACAGACAAATGATAGATAGATAGATAGATAGATAGATAGATAGATAGATAGATAGATAGATAGATAGATGATAGATAGATAGATAGATATGATAGATGGATGGATGGATGGATGGATAGATAGATAGATAGATAGATAGATAGATAGATAGATAGATAGATAGATAGATAGATAGATAGATGAATAGATAGATGATAGATAGATAGATAGATATTATAGATAGATGATAGATAGATAGATAGATAGATAGATAGATAGATAGATAGATAGATAGACAGACAGATGATAGATAGATAGATAGATAGATAGATGATAGATAGATAGATAGATAGATAGATAGATAGATAGATAGATATGATAGATGATAGATAGATAGATAGATAGATAGATAGATAGATAGATAGACAGATGATAGATAGATAGATAGATAGATAGATAGATAGATGATAGATAGATAGATAGATAGATAGATAGATAGATAGATAGATAGATAGATATGATAGATGGATGGATGGATGGATGGATAGATAGATAGATAGATAGATAGATAGATGAATAGATAGATGATAGATAGATAGATAGATAGATAGATATTATAGATAGATGATAGATAGATAGATAGATAGATAGATAGATAGATAGACAGACAGATGATAGATAGATAGATAGATGATAGATAGATAGATAGATAGATAGATAGATAGATAGATAGATAGATAGATATGATAGATGATAGATAGATAGATAGATAGATAGATAGATAGATAGATAGATCGATAGACAGACAGACAGATAGATAGATAGATAGATAGATAGATAGATAGATAGATAGATAGATAGATAGATAGATATATTAAATAATTTCCCCCACAATGAATTTTCTCTCAAAGTCATGGTTAATTTCCTACCAAATTCATTTAGAAAGTCTCTATTTTTTCTCTGTTTTCCCAGACGCAATCAATATGTTTACTTCGCACTGATAAATCATGCCTGAAATATTTATGGACAATTATTATTTACCATGACAACTTCCAGATGCTAAATTGCTAATACAATTCTCAAAGTCACACTGCTAAATTTCCCAAAAGCAATAAATATAGATTTTTTTTCTCTTCCAACTGGATGCGTGGTCTTTCTGCCCAGTGATACAAAGATTTGGGCTGGAATCTCTTTCATAATTTGATGTGATAAAGTGTACACGTTATTAATGATAGATGAAGAAAGATGGATCTGTAGTAAAATACATATGTGAGAGTCAACGAGAAGTGACTGCAGTGATCTAATGAAATATGCGTTATGAGGGATTTATGGGATGGCTAATAAATAGATCATCACAATTTAAGATTGATTTTTTTTCTTTATTGTTCACATTATGGGCATAATTGATGTTTTACTAAAATAATTGTTGCTTATTAGATCACATACAATAAAAAATTAGGACGTGTCTATAATGCAATAAATTAAGTGCCAAAATTCCACCACAATGAGATATTCATTAAATAAAAAAAACTGCATTTATATTGTGACATTGGATTCTTAGTTCTTTGTAGTCCCCGAACGGTCTACTGAACACATTTGCAAGCGGTGTGCAGTGAAAGCACATGGACCCCATAGACCAGGGGTGCCCAATATGTCGAACACGATCTACCGGTCAATCGCAAAGGACGTATGGGTCGATCGCGGGATGTAGCCAGAGATCCCCGGTGTCTGCTTGTTCACAGTGCAGGCTGAGAGTCGACTCTCAGCCTGCGCTGTGAACAAGCACTCCAGACACTTGCAGGCCGGGCAGCAGCAGCTCCGGGGATGACGCGCCCCGCTCTTAGGGATGGAGGGGCCGGGGTGCTGCTTGTTCACAGCGCAGGTTGAGAGTCATCTACGGACACAGGCAGGCGGGGCTGCCGCAGCCCCAGCCTGCCAGTGTCCAGAGATAACTGTCAGCCTGCACTGTGAACAAGCAGACACCGGGGATCCCTGGGCGGCCACAGAATGCCACTGTCTCATGCTCTCACGCTCCGCCCGAGCCCGCCCACAGACATGCCCCGCCCACAGGCCCGCCCCGGCCCCACCCACAAGAAATGGGTAGTAGATCTTTTGCCTTGGTCAGTATATAAAGTAGCTCACATGCTGAAAAAGTGTGAGCACCCCTGCCATAGACTATAATGGGGTCCATGTGTTTGCTGCACAGTCTCCGCACTGAACATGCGGACAGGAAAGTAGATTGTGAAATACATTTCTGGCTGCATGTTCCCTGCAGAGATTGTGCAGCGAACACATGGACCCCATTATAGTCTATGGGGTCTGTGTGCTTTCACTGCACACTGCTTGCAAATGTATTTGGTATTTTGACGTGTTTTTTTACACGTGTAAAAAAATGTAATTGAAGTCAATGGGAGTCTCATTTTTACACGTGTATTTTTTACATGTGTATTTTGCCAAAATGAGCGCACATTTACTCTGTGTGAATGGACCCTAAGGCCTCGTTCACATCTGCGTTTGGCAATCTAATCACGGAGTCCACATGGGGACCCCCCCCCCTGAACGGACTACCAAAGCAAGCAGTGTGCAATGAAAGCAGTGAGTGCCCGTTTACTCCATGTTGCCGGGCCCTTAGTTCTTGTTTGATTTCGGAGTCTGCTATTGAGTCTGAATTAATAAGAGGCGTCTGTTGGAGTCTAAATATATTTAAGGTCTGAACCGGTATTTGATTTCATTTCGAAGTCTGGTGTTATCAGAATGTTTTTGGCTTGGTGCCTGCAGTAAGGTTTATTATCTGGGTTCTAAATTTATTTAGTCTGGTATGGGGTGTGAATTAATCTTTGGGTGTGAGATCTCAATGTACCTATGGGTCTTCTCTTGTTCTTTTAGTTTTAGGGCATGGTCTGGGATCTGATCTGGTTTTTAGATGAGGAGTCTGGTGTATAAATAAATTTAGAGGCTTGGTCTGGGATCTTAAGCTATTAATGGGTCTGCTCTAGAGTTTGTATTTTTTGACACCTGGTCTGGGGTCCAAATCATTTTTGCAAACTTGTCTGAGTTCTGAACACATTTTGAGGCCCGATGTGGACTTTCAATTAAAGGGGTTGTATCATCTCAGGGTTTCACCTGCTCTTTCCCCTCCATTTCCTGGTTTTCAGCTTAGTACATCAGTGTGCTCTGTTTCAGTTCCCATTATATTTGCATGAAAAAAACCAAACATACTCACCCATTCCTAGCATTCTGTTGTCAGCCACCGCAGTCCATTGGGATACGCACTGTGTCTCAGTTCCCTTTGTTTGAGAACTGAATGTGGCCTTATTTTTGCATAAAAAAACTTTTTTTTAACATTGGAGGTTCAAATACTTCTAAATTTTTCATAGTAATGGTCATATAAATAGGCTTTTTTGTATCTAAGTAAGGCTTATATGCTACAGTAATTTCTGAAGGCTTGCATAGTTATATACTAAAAGAGGCACAGGAATCAAGTGTTCAGTGATGGGAAGCAGTACACACAAGTAAACAAGTTAAAAAACAAATTATGAGTTCAAAGGATGACTCTCTGAGTTTTTATGATCTCTTTGATTGGTATTTTGATGCTTAGTTCTTATAGAAGGAGATAAATCCATGCAACAGGTTTAACCCCCTCTGGAATGTGTCAAAGGTGGTCATGAGTTTATACCCCCATACTCATCTGTCTCTCTTAGATTTGAAATTCCCTCTTAAAATCAAAAACTTCATGTCATTGATGATATTATGATTTTGATTGCAGAAGTGTTTTGGCACAGGGAGGTCCATTCTCTGCTCTGTACTTGTGTGGCAGTGTGAGTTCAGCCGTATTCTGAGTGTCTGCCCTGTTTCCCCTACATAAAGACCCCCTGTGAGGGGGGGGGGGGCATCACGACAAACATTGTTTTTCAGTAAGGGCAATGTGGATGGGATGCCCACTATACGGTAAAAACCGAGATGTGGACAGACTGTGATTTCCAATACCGGCGGTGGAAACCCCGGCATTTTCTCCATAGATATTATTGAAAACTCCGCAAACTTTTTGTCTAATGCTCTGTGGGAATAACCGTGATGCATTGCCGCCGCAGTTTTTCCCGCAGCGTTTTTTTGTTGCGGGATATATTATGGGGCCTTAGCCTGACTCCGCACAAAATACATAATACTGTGTGCAGGGGCCACTATGGAACATAATACTGTGTGTAGGAGCCACTATGGGTCATAATACTGCATGCAGGGGACACTATGGGGCATAATACTGTGTGCAGGGGCCACTATGGGACATAATACTGTGTGCAGGGGCCACTATGGGTCATAATACTGCATGCAGGGGCCACTATGGGGCATAATACTGTGTGCAGGGGCCACTATGGGACATAATACTGTGTGTAGGAGCCACTATGGGACATAATACTGTGTGCAGGGGCCACTATGGGTCATAATACTGCGTACAGGGACCACTATGGGGCATAATACTGTGTGCAGGGGCCACTATGGGACATAATACTGTGTGCAGGGGCCACTATGGGGTATAATACTGCGTACAGGGACCACTATGGGGCATAATACTGTGTGCAGGGGCCACTATGGGACATAATACTGTGTGCAGGGGCCACTTTGGAGGATAATACTGTGTGCAGGGGCCACTATGGGGTATAATACTGTGTGCAGGGGCCACTATGGGGTATAATACTGTGTGCAGGGCCACTAAGGGACATAATACTGTGAGCAGGGGCCACTATGGGGGATAATACTGTGTGCAGGGGCCACTATGGAGGATAATACTGTCTGCGGGGGCCACTAATGGACATAATACTGTGTGCAGGGCTTACTAAGGGACATAATAGAGTGCGGAGGAGGGGGTTGATCGAAGTCTTCGGCGTCGGTTGGGGGGGGCATGTCAAAAGTTCGCCACAGGCCCCGGCATTCCTAGTTACGCCACTGTATACAGGGGAGGCTTGAAAAAGCGCTGTTGTCTAGCCTTGTATACATCATCTATCTCCATGTATATGTTTTTATGGACATTTGGAATAAAGTCTGCCTTTTAGAACACGCTCTGGTGAGCACCCCCTACTTTTTGTCTTCTCAAGATGACTTACTGCAGTTTTCAATATGCCATATGCCAACTCTAGTTTTATTTTAAAAAATACATTCCCTTTGTGTTCTGTACAGTCTCTTTAACCGTTTCCAGTACGTCTTACAATCATTGCAGTTCTAAAAGGAAAAGCGAAGATACTTAGTTAAACTTGTGACCCTTACACGGTTAACCAGATTACAGCGGGGGAAGCAATATCTAAAGTAAAGTTTCAATCAATAAAAATTATTGCAATTGCAACATTCATCTTAGCAAACCAATTACTTTCCTAAAGTCTACTTTTGGTTTGGCGTCTCAACCTTTACAAAGAGGATACAAATAGTACAAAAGCAAGAGACAACAGGCATAGAGGGCTGATATTTTTTTTGGTTCGGTTATGAGATTTTAAAAAATATTTTAATGTTTTAAGAGTTTTTCCAAAATTCCATCGATGCTTAACAATTACGGACAAATTTCACTTATCATAGAAAAATCATGTATCCTCTAAGCAACAGCTTGGTGATTTTTTAATAGATTTTTTTGGGGAAAACAAACTATAAAAATTAATCGTAAAAAGAGATTTTTTTTTTTTTTTTTTAAATAAAACACTGCTGTAACTATGTTATTCCCAGGAGTAAATATTCAATTTCTACAAACAGGTAAAATTTAACATGAGACCTCTGTTATCCGGACTCATTGATTATAATGGATTAATATTTGCTATGTTGTTATCTCTCTTTTCTTATTAACATTTTAGGTCAATAGATCTTAATTTGTACCAAGCTAGAAATCAATAGCATATACCGCGTTTCCATTGAAATTTTTGATGACTTACATATATAGCGATCAATGCAATTCTGGCTTTGTAGTACACATTAAAGAAAAATGGTATTTTATTATCAGCATGGCTTATTATTAAAGAGTGATGATGTCATCAATTCAGACCTCTACACATTTGCATAATGATCTGCTAGTCTCATTAGGACAGATCTAATGAAAAAATGTAATAAATTACGGATCCCCTTTGTAATTTGCCAAGCAATTACAATTAAGGGTGTGTCTGAGCTGGTAGGGGGTTTGCCATCCAAACGCAAAGTCACAGGTTGGTGAGATATGATATAAAAGATATAGCAATTTTTTCTCAGATCAAAAAATTTGAATGGTTTAAAGGGATCCTATCATAAAAACTCATTTTTTTCTGCCTACCACGTAGGAATAGCCCCAAGAAAGGCTATTCTTCTCCTACCTTTAGATGTCTTCTCCACGCCGCCGTTTGGTACATAATCCGGTTTTCGTCGGTATGCAAATGAGTTCTCTCGTACTACTGGGGGCGGTCCCCAGCACTCAAACAGCACTGGGGGCATCCCCAATACTGCGAGAGAACTCTTCAGCGCCACCTCCATCTTCTTCAGGAACGGATCTTTTCCGCGTATTCTTCTGGAGGTGGCTTCAAACTTCTAGGGCAAAGCCGACTACGCATGCCTGCTGGCCACAAGAAAATGGCCGCTTACAATGCTGGTAGGCAGAAAAAATTGAGCTTTAATGATAGGATCCCTTTAATAACTCAGTGGAATTATGGAATAACTATTGAATTTATTTTTGATTTTTCAGTATGTATGTAAAGTCATGTCTGTAAGCACTGGCATCCCTATTTTTTTTTCCAGAAATTGAAGTATTCTCCCTGAAAATTATTGCAATTATACATGTTTTGTTAGACGCATGTTTATTTCCTTGGTGTATTTTGGAACAACACACACACAAAAAAAAAAAAAAAATTATATAATTTTACGCAAAACTCCAAAAATAGGCTGGACAAAATTATTGGCACCCTTAACTTAATAGTTGATGGTACAACCTTTGGAGAAAATAACTGAAATCAATCATTTCCTATAACCATCAACAAGCTTCTCACATCTCTCAAGTGGAATTTTGGACCCCTCTTCTTTTGCAAACTGCTCCAGGTCATATTTGAAGTGTACCTTCTTTGCTCTAAACAGCAATTTCAAGATCTCTCCTCAGGTGTTGAATGGGATTTAAATCCGGACTTATTGCTGGTCACTTCAGAGATCTTCAGTGTTTTGGGGCTTCATCCATTTCTGGAAGCTTTTTTGAAGTATGTTTGGTGTCATTGCCCTGCTGGAAGACCCATGAGCTAGAACGCAAACCCAGCTTTTTGACACTGGGTCCTACATTGCGACCCAAAATCCTTTGGTAATCTTCAGTTGATGCACACAGTCAAGGCACCCAATTGCCAGAGGCAGCAAAACAACCAAAACATCTTTGAACCTTCACCATATGTGACTGTGATCTTTTCTCTGTAGGCCTCATTCAGTTATCAGTAAACAATTGAATGATGTGCTTTACCAATAAGCTCTATCTTGGTCTCATCTGCCCATAGGTCATTTTCCCACAATGATTTTGGATTACTCATTTACATTTTGGCATATTGTAGTCTAGCTTTTTTATGTCTTTGTGTCAGCAGAGTCTCCTGCCATAGCGTTTCATTTCATTCAAATATTTATGGATAGTTGGCGTTAACACTGATGCACCCCAAAACTACAGGACAGTTCTTTGGAATTTGATCGGGGCTTATCCACCATCCAGACAATCTAGTGTTGCAGCATTTCAGCAATTTTTTTTCTTCTGTCCACAACCAGGGAGATTATCTACAGTGACATGGAGTGCAAACTTATTGATTATGGTGTGCCCCATAGACAAAAGAACATTAAAATCTCTGGAGATGGACTTATAACCTTGAGATCATTTTCCATAATTTTGGTTCTCAAGTCCTCAACAGTTCTCTTCTCCTCTTGCTGGTGCCCATCCTTAGTGAGGCACACTATCTTTTATCTGGTTTCAGATGTTATTTTATATTGCCCACACCTGTTACTTGCTACAAGTGACTTGAACAAACCTCACATGGTTGAAATAAAGTTATTTACCCACAATTTTGAAAAGGTGCCAACAATTTTGCCTGGCCCATTTTTGAGTTTTGCGTGAAATTATGTCCAATTTTCCTTTTTTATCAGTTTTTCATGTTGTTCCAATACAAACAAGGGAACTAAACATGTGAATAAGAAAACATGTTTAATTGCAATAATTCTCTGGGAAAAAATACTTCATTTTTTTAATTCTAAATATTCCAGGGGCACCAACACTTACGACCATGACTGTATATATTTATTATTTTTTTTATTTGTCTTAATGTTTTTATATTCTTTCTGTTTTTTAGGTTTTTTTGTTTGTTTTTGTTTCATAAATTAGGCTAAAAAAGTGTTGTTTTTTTCTCTTTCCCTTTCCAGTTTTGGCATATTAGCGCAGAATTGCTTACTCTTTTTGTGCGATCATAAGTGCGCCCATACTTTTTCATGATTTTACAAAATTGTTGTAAAAATTTGCATTAAAAAATTATAAAACATAGATTGAAGCCATACACAATGTACACTATGCGACATATATTATCATTCATTTTATGGAACAAGAATTTATTTTGGCCCCTCATAAATGACAATCATGGAAATAAATGGAGGTTGTAATCTCATTGCATTGTTATTTAGTGAATGGTGAAGAGGTCTTACAGGAAGGAGCGTTGACCTATGTTAGTCCTTTTCACTGTCATATTGTCAACCACAAGTATGAGAGATATTATGCATTTTAATCTACATGATTATGCAGATCTTACCTAAATAAGACTTTGATGAATCAGGAAGTGCCACAGATTGATTTCCATTTGCCGTATGAAAAACTCTAAATCCATAATTACCTTTTTAATGTATACAAATTTCTTTGCATATGAATTATCTGGAGAAATTTGCAAGGAAAAAATAGGAAAGCATTTATCAAAAGCAGACATGTAGTTCAGCTATGAATACATTTTATAAACAATAGGGGAGATTTATGAAAACGGGTGTAATCAGTGCCCGGGCTTTATGACCCCGTCCTCGGCAAAGTGTGCACCTCATTTACGACGAGGCTTCCCCATAAATGAGGTGCACCCTCCACAGGGTTAGGCGCCTGGAGGGAAATCAAGGTGCAGAGATTTATAGCATCATTAATGATATGTTGCAAATGATGTTAATGGGGTTGATGGCCCTGTCCTCGGCACGCCTTTGCAGGAAAGTGGCAAGGGCAGCACAAATTGCACTTTTTTGCAAAAAATATTTGCAACTATTTATTCCTTGTAAGTCAGAAAACCGGTGTGTAATGCATAACAAATTTGCCCCATCATGTATATTAAAAGTGTTGGACTGAAGTTCGTTGGGCCCATCAGATAAAAGGATTGTGGAGGTCCACCCTCCAATAACTCATAGGAAATAGACCATAGTACCTCTTCAAATATAGGTGTCTTCTTCCTTGTTTTGTTTTAAATTCTCATTTTATTGAAAAGTTTGAAACATTAAAAGTACAAAGGTGAAAAGAGCATCCGTTATAATCATACATCCAAACAATTGAAAAATTGAAAAGAGCAATTACAAATAACAACTTGATGACAAAGACAACAGGTAAATAGGGGCCCATCGTCCAGGCGGCCCCAGTGTCACATTATGCCGAATATGGCAGTAAAGGAAATAAACTGTCCAATGACATATAAAATTATTACATTTTAAGAGTAAGTGGGATTAAACCACCAAAAAAAAAAAAGGTAAATAGGGAGGGGGGGAGAGGGGGGGAACAGGTACGTTGGAGTGGGTAGGATGAGGAAATCAGGGAAGGCGGAAAGAAAGGGAAGAGGCAGGGAGACGGTATTCCCATCCAGTCAGACAGTAGAAGAATACAATCATAGGTGTAGATATTCATAGGCTGGCTCTACAGAACGAGTACTAGGAAGTTACAAATATCAATCTGTGTGTATAGACGTATTTTGGTCCAAGAACCACGGTTTCCAGGTTTTCAGGAAATTCTCATGTGTACCTGTGGACCAACTTAAAAGTTCCTCGAAACGAGCAACTTGTGAGACCTTCTCATTCCAGTGTGAGATCGGAGGGGCAGATGGATTTAACCAATAATAGGGTATCAAAGACTTGGCCAGTTCGATCAGATGTGTCTGGAGATTCCTCCGGTGGTGCCTGAAATCGTTTGAGGGGGTGGATAATAAAACAATTGCTGGAGTTAGATCAATAGGAGAACCTGTAACCCTCTGAATAGCCGATTGGATCTGATCCCAATAATCCCTAATGATTGGACAGCTCCACCAGATGTGTAACATGGAGCCTTTTTCAGTTTTACATCTCCAGCATAAATCCGTGTCAGAGAGCCCACGATCATGTAGCCATATTGGGGTTCTGTACCACCTAGAGAGAACTTTGAAGTGTAGTTCCTGTAGCTTGACGCACTTGGAAAACCCATGGGAGTGCTTCAAAATATGAGACACCTCCTCCTCCGTGAATTGAATCTCAAGATCTTTTTCCCAATCTCTAACAAACTTCGGGGTCTCTACCTGAGCAACATCAAGTAAAATTTGTTTGCACTGAGCCAGATTCCATCTTTTATTGGAGGGTAGCGAAAGTATTTGTTCCAATTTAGTAAGAGGTCTAAAGAAGGCTCTTCGTATGGGGATCGATTTCAGGCACCAGCGAAAATGATCGTAATGAAGAGGGGTTATGTTAGAGAGAGTCATTCTTTCCTGAAGTTGCTCTAATGGGAGGGGTTCAAAATCCATAGTGTACAGTTCTGACAAAGTTAAATGCCTCAGTTGCGACCAGAAGCCACCGTAACCATCTATGGGGTTCTTTAATAGTTTTGGTGCAAGCTGAGCGGGACATAATCTAGAGGGAGGAGGGGCTAATTTATCTCTCCACTTCAACCAAATCCTACAAGGGCCTTTCAAAATACAATCCCAAGTCGGGTTTCTAAGATGTCGAGTCTCTGGGGTCCAGAGGTGAGAAATGAGACTTTGTCCATGCTGTAAGTCTGCCATCTCTCTAACTATAGAATTTTGTCTTGGGGAAGCTAAAGAGAGCCATCTCGACAATAAGTTCGCCTCATAGTACAGTGTTACATCAGGAAATTGGATACCACCTGCACTTTTCCTACAAATCAATTTGTCATAAGCCAGTCTCGCTGGCTTTCCTCTCCAGAGGAACCGGAGAAAAAGTGACCTGAGTGAGCCCAAGTATGTGTTAGGGAGATCGATCGGCAACATTTGGAGTTTATACAATAACTTTGGCAAAATATACATCTGTAACAAATTACGTCTGCCAAACCATGACAAGTAAGGGATGTCCATTTTTTGCAAAGAGGATTTTAAGTCATGTAAAAGAGGGAGAAAATTTTCCTTATATAAATTGAGAAGATTGCTGGTTAACTTCACTCCTAGATAAGTGATATGATCTCTTTTCCAGACGTAAGGGGACGAAGCCTCTAATTCCCTTCTAGTTTTGCTCGGAAGAGAGATCACAAGCACCTCAGACTTAGAAACATTCGGTTTGTAGTTCGATAACTTCCCATACTGTTCCATCAATTTAGTAAGTATGGGGAGCTCCTTGGCTGGATCTGTGACCAGAAACAAAACGTCATCGGCAAAGGCTACACTGTGCAATGCCCGGGAACCCACACGAAAGCCTACAATCTCGGGATGTAGTCTAACAGCCTGTAATAACGTTTCGAGGGTAAGAATAAATAACGTGGGCGATAACGGACACCCTTGGCGGGTACCGTTTTGTATATAGAAAGGAGTAGAGAGAGTCCCATTAACCCGTAGCCTGGCATGTGGTTCTGTGTAAAGCGAAAAGACCATCTGGACAAAGACAGGCGGAAAGCCAAAAGATTTAAGGGTGGCTGCCATGAAGGACCAATTGACTCTATCAAAGGCCTTCTCGGCGTCAACACCGAGAAGGACCAATGACTTGCCTGAGGATTTAGCCAGCGCTATGGCATGCAACAACTTATGTGCATTGTCTTTGCCCTCCCTTCCTTTGACAAAACCTGCTTGTTCTTCGTGGATGAGTTTGGGGACAATGGCTTTCAATCTATTTGCGAGCAGTTTAGCCCAAATCTTAATATCCTGATTCAGGAGGGAAATGGGGCGGTAATTTCCGCACTGCGTTGAATCCTTGCCTTCCTTAGCTATCAAGGTTATAAAGGCCTCTTGAGACTGTTTAGGAAGTTTTTCGCCAGAGATCAGGGCATTGCACAGTGCAGCCAGCTGGGGAAGAAGAACATCTTGCAACTTCTTATAATACATGGCCGTCAGACCGTCCGGCCCCGGGCTTTTCCCTAATGGAAAACTTTGTAAAACATTTTGCAATTCTGGGACAGTAACAGGGGCAAGCAATTTCTCTACATCCTCCGAGGGGACAGTCGGGAGTTGCAATTTTTGTAGAAAGAGGAGTGTCTGTCTATCCCTCTCTTCGGGTGCGTCTGCCTTCTCAATATTATAAAGTTTTTCGTAATAATCTCTAAAGATTCTAGCAATTTCAGGTGTATTACAATGTGTGATCCCTGAGGCATCTTTAATCGAAGAAATAAATGATTTTGCCTTCGCTTTCTTCACTAGGGTCGACATAGTTTTGCCCCCTTTATCTCCATGTGAGTACACACGAAGTTTGTGATAAAGTTGATTCTTAGCTTGTTGTTTCTGAAAAATGCGCTGCAATCTCTCCCTAAGCGCCACTAGATCCTTTAGTATAGAGGCTAACTGTGTCCGTTTATGAGCCCGTTCTAAGTTAGAGATCTGAGCTAAAAGGGAGTCTATTTCAAGCTGCTTTTTCTTCTTAAGCAGTGAGCCTCTCGCTATCAATAGACCTCTGACATAGGCCTTATGAGCCTCCCAGATAGAGCCCGTGGATACTTCATTAGATTGGTTAATACGGAAGAACTCCCCAAGCCTAAGTCTAAGCTCATCTAAAAACACTGCGTCACTCAAAAGCGTCTCATTTAGCGTCCAGTTCCATTCAGTTGGCGTAATTTCAGGTATCACAACGGAGATTGAGACTGGACCGTGATCTGAAAGGGTCGCATAGCCTATATCTGAACCAGTAAGATTGGTAAGAAGCGATTTAGAGCAAAACACATAATCTAAGCGCTGATGCGAGTTATATTTAGGAGAAAAATGCGTGAAGTCCTTGACATTTGGGTGCAAAGATCTCCAAGTGTCAATCAGATGACAATCATGGAAGGTTTTAAGAAGAGAAGCTAAAGCTACTTGTGAGACTGCTGATTTCCCGGTTGAAGTGTCTAATAGTGGGTTTAAGGTGACATTTAAGTCTCCTCCCATCACTATTTCTCCTTCTGCAAATTGTTGGAGATCACTAAGCGTCTGTTTGATCCAGCTCACCTGGCCTTGGTTAGGCGCATACAGGCAAGCGAAGGTGAGGGGTCTGGTAGCCAAGGTCCCCTTAACAAATAAGTATCTACCCTCTGCGTCCATCTGTGACTGTTTACAAGCGAAGGGGACAGAGTGGTGGAACGCAATCGCCACCCCTTTGGACGCAGACGTAGGGTGTGAACTAAAGAACCATTGGTCGAAATTTTTTTTTGGAAAATTGGGCAAATTAGTGGCTTTAAAATGAGTCTCCTGTAGCATTATCACTTCCGCCTTCAATTTTTGGACTAACCGCAGAATCCCATGTCTCTTCTGTGGAGAGTTAAAACCGTTCACATTTAGAGAAGTGATTGAGAGCGACGCCATAACTACAGATGCAGACCAAAGCAAGGACTTCACTACTCAATAAAACGTAACACCGTCTCTAGTACCGTAAAGAGGGAGGGGGGGGGGATAGGGTATAGGAAATGAAATATACGGTTAAGAATGGAGAGAGGGGGGGGGGGGGGAAGGAAGGTGGGTCAATGGAAAAAAAATCTCTGAAAAACACTAGGGACCTAGATGCCCAAACGAAGTGCACCTACATCCGAGTGTTATCCAATGTAAAATAAACACAATTATAAGAGGAATAATGTTGCTAACAAGAAGATGATAGGGACGGAACAATTTGGAGATAGGTCTGATCGGAATTCCAGCCCTATCAGTCTCCCTGGATACAAACCGCTGGAGAAAGTAGCATAAAAGATACGGCTACTAAGTAAAACATACAACTGCTGAAAAAAAAAAAAAAGAAAGTACAGAAGTGTATAAATCTATAACACCTGTAAATAACTATACACTGCATTGTACATCCATAAACTAGGAAATACAATCAAGTTAGTATAGCGCTGAGGCACATATAAACCGTGCAATCTTGGGCAAAAACAATAAGAAACCTTTCACGGGACTCCTTGCCTCGAACGTGCCAGGAACTTTTTAATTTTTGGTGACTTGGCGCAGCGCCCCTCAGACCACTGGTCGCAATCTGGCAAGTCCGGCCAATCTGGAAGTGGGGGTGTTGGTAGCCAGGAAGGAATGTCCAACGGCTCTATGCGGAGTTGAGCCCAGAGAGAGGGTAGGTCTGATGGGGAGTGTACCGTAATCCTCCTCCCTTTGTAATGAACAGCCAGACCGAAGGGGTACAGCCATGCGTATTTTATATCTTTCGCTCTGAGGATGTCCAGCAATGGTTTAAGCAGTCTACGTTTAGCCAGAATAGAAGGGGCAATGTCCTGAAAAATAGACACTTCAGACTCTGCATAAGTTATAACAGGCTTATTCCTTGCAGCAGTTAAAATGTCCGCCACATCCGGATACATCAGTAGGCCGCAAATTACATCACGTGGAGGCTCCCCCTGTTGGGGTTTAGGCCGGAGTGCTCTATGAATCCTCTCAATCTTAATGTCCTTAGCCCTGTCAGGGCCTAAAAGTTCAGCAAAAATAGCCAATGCCGTGTCATTTAGGTTTTCATTATTATCTTGTTCTGGTATCCCCTTTAATCTCAAGTTTTTCCTCCTCCCTCTGTTTTCTTGGTCTTCCACAAGCACCAATGATCTGTCTATATATTCCTTATACACGGCCATCCTAGCAGCGACAGAAGTAGCATGGTTAGTAAGAGCCATGGCCCCGTTTTCTAATTGAGACACCCGCTGCCCCATATGCTGTAAATCTGACCTGATTGCCGCCAGCTCCGACATAACCGGGTGAAGAGCCTTAGTCAAGGCTTTCTGTAGCATCGCCATAGACACAGTGGCTTGTCCGGTCTCTTGCTGCTGAGACTGGTCTGTGAGCGCCACACTCTCTGCCTCCGAATCCTCTTCCGACTCATATCCTCTGCGTGTGCCCGGCGCCATCTTGGAAGGCCTAGCAGGTGAGTACCCGACCTTCTTCCTCGCTGATTTGTGCAAATCTCCCAAGTGTTTCGACTGATTTGGGGTCCCGGGGGGATCCGGGCCCCGTTCTTTACCATTTTTGCCCATGGTAGTAGCCGTATCAGCTATCAGGGAGTCCGAAAAAGGGCTGCGTGTGAGGAGCTCAGCAGGCTTGCATCCTACACCGTGCGCGGTCAGACTCCGCCCCCCTCTTCCATACTATTATTGTGTTAGAGCCTGGGGCCACTGGAGGACTCTTTGGTATTTTGGTTGGCCAGCCCAACACTAAAGGTCTATATTGTTTAGGTGGTTCAGGATAAGAAGTAAGGATATTTTCTAGAAAAAGCAGCACTTTTGCATATGGCCTATGTTCAGTGTTGCATCTTATCTTCACTAAAGTAAATGGAGCATACATTAAGGCTGAGGCCCCAGGTGCAGGAAACAGCGTTTTTTGTTGCAGATTTTGCTATAGTATTTTAAGCCAAAGCCAAAATTGGTGACATAAGGAATGGGAAATATCCAGGAAGCTCTTATACTTCTCCCTTCTGCTCAATTCACTCCTGGCTTTGGCTAAAAAAAAAAAAAAAAGAGCAGCAAAATCTGCAACAGAAAAGCATCATTTTTGCAACTTGGGGCCTCAGCCTTAAAGAGGACCTTTCACCATATCTGGGCACAGGCAGTGTTATATACTGCCAGAAAGCATGAATTCAGCGCACTGTCGGCTTTCCCGATCCGTGCCCGGTGTAAAGCGCTATCGGTCCCGGTACCGTAGCGCTTTACAGTCAGAAGGGCGTTTCTGACCATTAGCCAGGAACGTCCTCCTGCCTCGCGGCGCCAATCGCGCTGTGCTGTGGAGCGGGGAGGAACTTCCCCTCCCTCTCCTGATAATGCTAGTCTACGGACAAGCTGTGTGAGCAGAGGGAGGGGGCGTTCCTCCCCGCTCCACAGCACAGCGCGATAGGCGCCGCGAGGCAGAAGGACGTTCCTGGCTAATGGTCAGAAACGCCCTTCTGACCATAGAAGAGCTACGGTACCGGGCCGTAAGCTCTTCACACCGGGCACAGATCGGGAAAGCCGACAGTGCGCTGAATTCAGCGCACTGTCAGCTTTCTGGCAGTATATAACACTGCATGTGCCCAAAAGTGGTGAAAGGTCCTCTTTAAGTCTTATTGTTCCTTGAATCATTTTCAGTTATAATCTTTCAAAAATTTCCAAACAGAAATTTAGGGTTGTAACTCAGTAATACAGAATATAAACTACAGAATGTTTGTAACTTTTATATAATATACTAGCCTGTGCCCGTGACGCCGCCTGCCTGTTATTGACGTCGATGATCCACCTATATTCAGCAAATTGCTGTCGTCGATGGTTTGCCTGCTCCGGCGTTCCGGCAGCTCTTAAGCTGTCCTGTTGTTCAACGTGTTCCTCACACTGTGTCTGAGATTGTTCCGGCATCTCAGTAGCTCGCTGGGACAACATATAATGAGCGTGTTGTTGGCTTTGATAATCCGCCTGCTCTGGCGTTTCGGCAGTTGTCAAGCTAGCCTGCCACTAAACTCGTTCCTTGTGCTGTGCTAAATTCAATTTTAGCTATACTACTTTGGGGAACGTCTGTTGCTTTCATTGCTTTTTGTTCATATTTTCTAAGACTGGTGAAACAGTGTAAAACGGTTCAGCTCTTTTGATTATTTTTTCTCCCAATATGGTGTTCACCCTATGGCTAAATTTTTTATAGAAGTTTGGACACCTCTGTTCTTTGAGTGATACTAACTAAAGATGAGCGAACAGTGTTCTATCGAACTCATGTTCGATCGGATATTAGGCTGTTCGGCATGTTCGAATCGAATCGAACACCGCGTGGTAAAGTGCGCCATTACTCGATTCCCCTCCCACCTTCCCTGGCGCCTTTTTTGCTCCAATAACAGCGCAGGGTAGGTGGGACAGGAACTACGACACCGGTGACGTTGAGAAAAGTAGGCAAAACCCATTGGCTGCCGAAAACATGTGACCTCTAATTTAAAAGAACAGCGCCGCCCAGGTTCGCGTCATTCTGAGCTTGCAATTCACCGAGGACGGAGGTTTCCGTCCAGTTAGCTAGGGCTTAGATTCTGGGTAGGCAGGGACAGGCTAGGATAGGAAGGAGAAGACAACCAACAGCTCTTATAAGAGCTAAATTCCAGGGAGAAGCTTGTCAGTGTAACGTGGCACTGACGGGCTCAATCGCCGCAACCCAGCTTTCCCAGGATCCTGAATGGAATACACTGTCAGTGTATTCCCGTATACCCGATATATACCCCGATACCCGTTCCAACGGTGTGCCCCCCCACCTTCACCCCAGAAATACCCTGCAAGTCCCCTAGCAATAGAATTGGGGCTATATACACCCACAATTTTTACTACTGGTATACAGTGCCATTGTCTGACTGGGAATTCAAAGAATATATTGGGGTTATAAATACCCTCATTTCTTGCTACTGCCATATAGTGCCAGTTTCTGACTGGTAATTCAAAGAATATATTGGGGTTACGTGCACCCACAATTTTTACTACTGGTATACAGTGCCATTGTCTGACTGGGAATTCAAAGAATATATTGGGAATACAAATACCCTCATTTCTTGCTACTGCCATATAGTGCCAGTGTCTGACTGGGAATTCAAAGAATGTATTGGGGTTACGTGCACCCACAATTTTTACTACTGGTATACAGTGCCATTGTCTGACTGGGAATTCAAAGAATATATTGGGAATACAAATACCCTCATTTCTTGCTACTGCCATATAGTGCCAGTGTCTGACTGGGAATTCAAAGAATATATTGGGGTTACGTGCACCCACAATTTTTACTACTGGTATACAGTGCCATTGTCTGACTGGGAATTCAAAGAATATATTGGGAATACAAATACCCTCATTTCTTGCTACTGCCATATAGTGCCAGTGTCTGACTGGGAATTCAAAGAATATATTGGGGTTACGTGCACCCACAATTTTTACTACTGGTATACAGTGCCATTGTCTGACTGGGAATTCAAAGAATATATTGGGGTTATAAATACCCTCATTTCTTGCTACTGCCATATAGTGCCAGTTTCTGACTGGTAATTCAAAGAATATATTGTGGTTACGTGCACCCACAATTTTTACTACTGGTATACAGTGCCATTGTCTGACTGGGAATTCAAAGAATATATTGGGAATACAAATACCCTCATTTCTTGCTACTGCCATATAGTGCCAGTGTCTGACTGGGAATTCAAAGAATATATTGGGGTTACGTGCACCCACAATTTTTACTACTGGTATACAGTGCCATTGTCTGACTGGGAATTCAAAGAATATATTGGGAATACAAATACCCTCATTTCTTGCTACTGCCATATAGTGCCAGTTTCTGACTGGTAATTCAAAGAATATATTGGGGTTACGTGCACCCACAATTTTTACTACTGGTATACAGTGCCAATTTCTAACTAGGAATTCAAAATGCGCAAGGCTCCCGGAAAGGGACGTGGACGAGGCCGTGGGCGAGGTCGGGGGAATGGTTCTGGGGAGCAAGGTAGCAGTGAAGCCACAGGGCGTCCCGTGCTTACTCCTGTGGGGCAGCAAGCATTGCGCCACTCCACAGTGCCAGGGTTGCTTGCCACATTAACTAAACTGCAGGGTACAAACCTTAGTAGGCCCGAGAACCAGGAACAGGTCTTGCAATGGCTGTCAGAGAACGCTTACAGCACATTGTCCAGCAGCCAGTCAGACTCTGCCTCCTCTCCTCCTATTACCCAACAGTCTTGTCTTCCTTCCTCCCAAAATTCCGAAGCTTTACAGAACAATAACCCAAACTGTCCCTGCTCCCCAGAGCTGTTCTCCGCTCCTTTCATTGTCCCTCAACCTGCCTCTTCACGTCACGATTCCACGAACCTAACAGAGGAGCATCTGTGTCCAGATGCTCAAACACTAGAGTCTCCTCCATCTCCGTTCGATTTGGTGGTGGATGACCAGCAACCCACCCTCATCGACGATGATGTGACGCAGTTGCCGTCAGGGCATCCAGTTGACCGGCGCATTGTGCGGGAGGAGGAGATGAGACAGGAGTTAGAAGAGGAAGTGGTGGATGATGAGGACACTGACCCGACCTGGACAGGGGGGATGTCAAGCGGGGAAAGTAGTGTGGATGTTGAGGCAGGTGCAGCACCAAAAAGGGTAGCTAGAGGCAGAGGCAGAGGTCAGCAGCTTAGGCGAAGCCAAGCCACACCCGGAATCTCCCAAGATGTTCCAGTTCGTACCCAGCCCCGAAAAACTCCCACCTCGAGGGCACGTTTCTCGAAGGTGTGGAGTTTTTTCAAGGAATGCGCCGAGGACAGATATAGTGTTGTCTGCACAATTTGCCTCTCGAAATTGATTAGGGGCTCTGAGAAGAGCAACCTGTCCACCACTTCAATGCGCCGTCATTTGGAATCCAAGCACTGGAATCAGTGGCAGGCAGCAACGGCAGGACAAAGGCCGCCTGCCGTTCACGCCACTGCCACTGCCTCTGCCACTGCCTCTGCCTCTGCCACTGCCACTGATGACTGTGCTGGCGATGCACTCCAGAGGACGAGCCAGGACACCACTTCATCTGCCTCCGCCACTTTGTTGACTTCTACCTCATCCTCCCCTGGTCCTGTCTTATCTCCTTCTCCTGCACCATCAAAGGCACCATCAGGCGTTTCTTTACAACAACCCACCATCTCTCAGACATTGGAGCGGCGGCAGAAATACACTGCTAACCACCCACACGCGCAAGCCTTGAACGCCAACATCGCTAAACTGCTGGCCCAGGAGATGTTGGCGTTCCGGCTTGTTGAAACTCCCACCTTCCTGGACCTGATGGCAACTGCGGCACCTCGCTATGCCGTCCCTAGCCGTCACTACTTCTCCCGGTGTGCCGTCCCCGCCTTGCACCAGCACGTGTCACTCAACATCAGGCGGGCCCTTAGTTCCGCGCTTTGCACAAAGGTCCACTTGACCACCGACGCGTGGACAAGTGCATGCGGACAGGGACGCTACATTTCACTGACGGCACACTGGGTGAATGTAGTTGAGGCTGGGACTGCTTCCCAAACTGGCCCGGTGTACCTCGTCTCCCCGCCTAACATTCCTGGCAGGGACACGAGAAGAACACCCCCCTCCTCCTCCTCCTCTACCGCCTCCTCCTCCGCCACCGCCTCCTCCTCCGCCACCGCCTCCTCCTCCGCCACCGCCTCCTCCTCCGCTGTTAGATTGACCCCAGCTACGAGTTGGAAACGTTGCAGCACTGACGTTGGTAGACGTCAGCAGGCTGTGCTGAAGCTGATCAGCTTGGGGGACAGACAGCACACTGCCTCCGAGGTGAGGGATGCCCTCCTCGATGAGACGGCAATATGGTTTGAGCCGCTGCACCTGGGCCCAGGCATGGTCGTTTGTGATAACGGCCGGAACCTGGTAGCAGCTCTGGAGCTTGCCGGACTCCAACATGTTCCATGCCTGGCCCACGTCTTCAACCTAGTGGTGCAACGTTTCCTAAAGAGCTACCCCAATGTTCCAGAGCTACTGGTGAAAGTGCGGCGCATGTGCGCCCACTTTCGCAAGTCGACAGTAGCCGCTGCTAGCTTAAAATCTCTCCAGCAACGCCTGCATGTGCCACAACACCGGCTTTTGTGCGACGTCCCCACACGCTGGAACTCAACGTTTCAGATGTTGAATAGAGTGGTTGAGCAGCAGAGACCTTTGATGGAATACCAGCTACAAAACCCTAGGGTGCCACAAAGTCAGCTGCCTCAGTTTCACATCCATGAGTGGCCATGGATGAGAGACCTTTGTGACATCCTACGGGTCTTTGAGGAGTCCACAAGGAGGGTGAGCTCTGAGGATGCGATGGTGAGCCTTACAATCCCGCTCTTGTGTGTTCTGAGAGAATCCCTGATTGACATCAGGGATAACTCAGATCACACAGAGGAGTTAGGGATAGCATCCGATCCGTCACAGCTGGAGAGTAGGTCCACACATCTGTCCGCTTCACTGCGTTTAATGGAGGAGGAGGAGGAGGAGGAGGAGGAAGAAGAGTTGTCCGATGATGTGATGGTGATACAGGAGGCTTCCGGGCAACTTCGAATCGTCCCATTGTTGCAGCGCGGATGGGTAGACATGGAGGATGAGGAGGAAATGGAGATTGAACTTTCCGGTGGGGCCAGAGGAGTCATGCCAACTAACACTGTGGCAGACATGGCTGAGTTCATGTTGGGGTGCTTTACAACCGACAAGCGTATTGTCAAAATCATGGAGGACAACCAGTACTGGATCTTTGCTATCCTTGACCCCCGGTATAAAAACAACATCTCGTCTTTTATTCCGGTAGAGGGGAGGGCCAATCGCATCAATGCTTGCCACAGGCAATTGGTGCAGAATATGATGGAGATGTTTCCAGCATGTGACGTTGGCGGCAGGGAGGGCAGTTCCTCCAGTAGGCAACCAAGTTCTCACCGGTCCACACAAACGAGGGGCACACTGTCTAAGGTCTGGGACACCTTGATGGCACCCCCTCGCCAAAGTGCCGCCACGGAGGGTCCTAGTGTCACCAGGCGTGAGAAGTATAGGCGCATGTTGCGGGAATACCTTTCCGACCACAGCCCTGTCCTCTCCGACCCCTCTGCGCCCTACACGTATTGGGTGTCGAAGTTGGACCTGTGGCTTGAACTTGCCCTATATGCCTTGGAGGTGCTGTCCTGTCCTGCCGCCAGCGTCCTATCTGAGAGGGTGTTCAGTGCAGCCGGTGGCATCATCACTGACAAGCGCACCCGTCTGTCAGCTGAGAGTGCCGACCGGCTCACTTTGATAAAAATGAACCACCACTGGATAGAGCCTTCATTTTTGTGCCCACCTGTGTAAAGCACCCCAACATGAAACTCCATGTCTGTTCTCAACCTCTCCAATTCCTCCGCATCCTCATACTCATCCACCATAAGCGTTGCACAATTCTGCTAATACTAGGCTCCCTCCAACATGATTTCCCCCAACTCTGCTGGTTAGAGGCTCCCTCCACCCTGATTTCCACCAACTCTGCTGGTTAGAGGCTCCCTCCACCATGAATTTGCCCAAACTGGGCTGGTTAGAGGCTCCCTCCACCATGAATTGGTCCAAACTGGGGTTTTTAGAGGCTCCCTCCACCATGAATTGGTCCAAACTGGGCTGTTTAGAGGCTCCCTCCACCATGAATTTGCCCAAACTGGGCTGGTTAGAGGCTCCCTCCACCATGAATTGGTCCAAACTGGGCTGGTTAGAGGCTCCCTCCACCATGAATTTGCCCAAACTGGGCTGTTTAGAGGCTCCCTCCACCATGAATTGGTCCAAACTGGGTTTTTTAGAGGCTCCCTCCACCATGAATTGGTCCAAACTGGGCTGTTTAGAGGCTCCCTCCACCATGAATTTGCCCAAACTGGGCTGGTTAGAGGCTCCCTCCACCATTAATTGGTCCAAACTGGGCTGGTTAGAGGCTCCCTCCACCATGAATTTGCCCAAACTGGGCTGTTTAGAGGCTCCCTCCACCATGAATTTGCCCAAACTGGGCTGTTTAGAGGCTCCCTCCACCATGAATTTGCCCAAACTGGGCTGTTTAGAGGCTCCCTCCACCATGAATTGGTCCAAACTGGGTTTTTTAGAGGCTCCCTCCACCATGAATTGGTCCAAACTGGGCTGTTTAGAGGCTCCCTCCACCATGAATTTGCCCAAACTGGGCTGGTTAGAGGCTCCCTCCACCATGAATTGGTCCAAACTGGGCTGGTTAGAGGCTCCCTCCACCATGAATTTGCCCAAACTGGGCTGTTTAGAGGCTCCCTCCACCATGAATTGGTCCAAACTGGGTTTTTTAGAGGCTCCCTCCACCATGAATTGGTCCAAACTGGGCTGTTTAGAGGCTCCCTCCACCATGAATTTGCCCAAACTGGGCTGGTTAGAGGCTCCCTCCACCATTAATTGGTCCAAACTGGGCTGGTTAGAGGCTCCCTCCACCATGAATTTGCCCAAACTGGGCTGTTTAGAGGCTCCCTCCACCATGAATTTGCCCAAACTGGGCTGTTTAGAGGCTCCCTCCACCATGAATTTGCCCAAACTGGGCTGGTTAGAGGCTCCCTCCACCATGAATTGGTCCAAACTGGGGTTTTTAGAGGCTCCCTCCACCATGAATTGGTCCAAACTGGGCTGTTTAGAGCCTCCCTCCACCATTAATTGGTCCAAACTGGGCTGGTTAGAGGCTCCCTCCACCATGAATTGGTCCAAACTGGGTTTTTTAGAGGCTCCCTCCACCATGAATTGGTCCAAACTGGGGTTTTTAGAGGCTCCCTCCACCATGAATTGGTCCAAATTGGGGTTTTTAGAGGCTCCCTCCACCATGAATTGGTCCAAACTGGGCTGTTTAGAGGCTCCCTCCACCATGAATTGGTCCAAACTGGGGTTTTTAGAGGCTCCCTCCACCATGAATTGGTCCAAACTGGGCTGGTTAGAGGCTCCCTCCACCATGAATTGGTCCAAACTGGGTTTTTTAGAGGCTCCCTCCACCATGAATTGGTCCAAACTGGGTTTTTTAGAGGCTCCCTCCACCATGAATTGGTCCAAACTGGGGTTTTTAGAGGCTCCCTCCACCATGAATTGGTCCAAACTGGGGTTTTTAGAGGCTCCCTCCACCATGAATTGGTCAAAACTGGGCTGTTTAGCGGCTCCCTCCACCATTAATTGGTCCAAACTGGGCTGGTTAGAGGCTCCCTCCACCATGAATTTGCCCAAACTGGGCTGTTTAGAGGCTCCCTCCACCATGAATTGGTCCAAACTGGGGTTTTTAGAGGCTCCCTCCACCATGAATTGGTCCAAACTGGGGTTTTTAGAGGCTCCCTCCACCATGAATTTGCCCAAACTGGGCTGTTTAGAGGCTCCCTCCACCATGAATTTGCCCAAACTGGGCTGGTTAGAGGCTCCCTCCACCATGAATTTGCCCAAACTGGGCTGGTTAGAGGCTCCCTCCACCATGAATTGGTCCAAACTGGGGTTTTTAGAGGCTCCCTCCACCATGAATTGGTCCAAACTTGGCTGTTTAGAGGCTCCCTCCACTATTAATTGGTCCAAACTGGGCTGGTTAGAGGCTCCCTCCACCATGAATTGGTCCAAACTGGGTTTTTTAGAGGCTCCCTCCACCATGAATTGGTCCAAACTGGGGTTTTTAGAGGCTCCCTCCACCATGAATTGGTCCAAACTGGGCTGTTTAGCGGCTCCCTCCACCATTAATTGGTCCAAACTGGGCTGGTTAGAGGCTCCCTCCACCATGAATTTGCCCAAACTGGGCTGTTTAGAGGCTCCCTCCACCATGAATTTGCCCAAACTGGGCTGGTTAGAGGCTCCCTCCACCATGAATTGGTCCAAACTGGGGTTTTTAGAGGCTCCCTCCACCATTAATTGGTCCAAACTGGGCTGGTTAGAGGCTCCCTCCACCATGAATTGGTCCAAACTGGGTTTTTTAGAGGCTCCCTCCACCATGAATTGGTCCAAACTGGGGTTTTTAGAGGCTCCCTCCACCATGAATTTGCCCAAACTGGGCTGTTTAGAGGCTCCCTCCACCATGAATTGGTCCAAACTGGGTTTTTTAGAGGCTCCCTCCACCATGAATTGGTCCAAAATGGGGTTTTTAGAGGCTCCCTCCACCATGAATTGGTCCAAACTGGGGTTTTTAGAGGCTCCCTCCACCATGAATTTGCCCAAACTGGGCTGTTTAGAGGCTCCCTCCACCATGAATTTGCCCAAACTGGGCTGGTTAGAGGCTCCCTCCACCATGAATTTGCCCAAACTGGGCTGGTTAGAGGCTCCCTCCACCATGAATTGGTCCAAACTGGGGTTTTTAGAGGCTCCCTCCACCATGAATTGGTCCAAACTTGGCTGTTTAGAGGCTCCCTCCACCATTAATTGGTCCAAACTGGGCTGGTTAGAGGCTCCCTCCACCATGAATTGGTCCAAACTGGGTTTTTTAGAGGCTCCCTCCACCATGAATTGGTCCAAACTGGGGTTTTTAGAGGCTCCCTCCACCATGAAGTGGTCCAAACTGGGCTGTTTAGCGGCTCCCTCCACCATTAATTGGTCCAAACTGGGCTGGTTAGAGGCTCCCTCCACCATGAATTTGCCCAAACTGGGCTGTTTAGAGGCTCCCTCCACCATGAATTTGCCCAAACTGGGCTGGTTAGAGGTTCCCTCCACCATTAATTGGTCCAAACTGGGGTTTTTAGAGGCTCCCTCCACCATGAATTGGTCCAAACTGGGCTGTTTAGAGCCTCCCTCCACCATTAATTGGTCCAAACTGGGCTGGTTAGAGGCTCCCTCCACCATGAATTGGTCCAAACTGGGTTTTTTAGAGGCTCCCTCCACCATGAATTGGTCCAAACTGGGGTTTTTAGAGGCTCCCTCCACCATGAATTGGTCCAAATTGGGGTTTTTAGAGGCTCCCTCCACCATGAATTGGTCCAAACTGGGCTGTTTAGAGGCTCCCTCCACCATGAATTGGTCCAAACTGGGGTTTTTAGAGGCTCCCTCCACCATGAATTGGTCCAAACTGGGCTGGTTAGAGGCTCCCTCCACCATGAATTGGTCCAAACTGGGTTTTTTAGAGGCTCCCTCCACCATGAATTGGTCCAAACTGGGGTTTTTAGAGGCTCCCTCCACCATGAATTGGTCCAAACTGGGGTTTTTAGAGGCTCCCTCCACCATGAATTGGTCCAAACTGGGGTTTTTAGAGGCTCCCTCCACCATGAATTTGCCCAAACTGGGCTGTTTAGAGGCTCCCTCCACCATGAATTTGCCCAAACTGGGCTGGTTAGAGGCTCCCTCCACCATGAATTTGCCCAAACTGGGCTGTTTAGAGGCTCCCTCCACCATGAATTGGTCCAAACTGGGTTTTTTAGAGGCTCCCTCCACCATGAATTGGTCCAAACTGGGTTTTTTAGAGGCTCCCTCCACCATGAATTGGTCCAAACTGGGGTTTTTAGAGGCTCCCTCCACCATGAATTGGTCCAAACTGGGGTTTTTAGAGGCTCCCTCCACCATGAATTTGCCCAAACTGGGCTGTTTAGAGGCTCCCTCCACCATGAATTTGCCCAAACTGGGCTGGTTAGAGGCTCCCTCCACCATGAATTTGCCCAAACTGGGCTGGTTAGAGGCTCCCTCCACCATGAATTGGTCCAAACTGGGGTTTTTAGAGGCTCCCTCCACCATGAATTGGTCCAAACTTAGCTGTTTAGAGGCTCCCTCCACCATTAATTGGTCCAAACTGGGCTGGTTAGAGGCTCCCTCCACCATGAATTGGTCCAAACTGGGTTTTTTAGAGTCTCCCTCCACCATGAATTGGTCCAAACTGGGGTTTTTAGAGGCTCCCTCCACCATGAATTGGTCAAAACTGGGCTGTTTAGCGGCTCCCTCCACCATTAATTGGTCCAAACTGGGCTGGTTAGAGGCTCCCTCCACCATGAATTTGCCCAAACTGGGCTGTTTAGAGGCTCCCTCCACCATGAATTTGCCCAAACTGGGCTGGTTAGAGGCTCCCTCCACCATGAATTGGTCCAAACTGGGGTTTTTAGAGGCTCCCTCCACCATGAATTGGTCCAAACTGGGCTGTTTAGAGGCTCCCTCCACCATTAATTGGTCCAAACTGGGCTGTTTAGAGGCTCCCTCCACCATTAATTGGTCCAAACTGGGCTGGTTAGAGGCTCCCTCCACCATGAATTGGTCCAAACTGGGTTTTTTAGAGGCTCCCTCCACCATGAATTGGTCCAAACTGGGGTTTTTAGAGGCTCCCTCCACCATGAATTGGTCCAAACTTGGCTGTTTAGAGGCTCCCTCCACCATGAATTGGTCCAAACTGGGCTGGTTAGAGGCTCCCTCCACCATGAATTGGTCCAAACTGGGTTTTTTAGAGGCTCCCTCCACCATGAATTTGCCCAAACTGGGCTGTTTAGAGGCTCCCTCCACCATGAATTGGTCCAAACTGGGCTGGTTAGAGGCTCCCTCCACCATGAATTTCCCAAAACTTGGCTGTTTAGAGGCTCCCTCCACCATTAATTGGTCCAAACTGGGCTGGTTAGAGGCTCCCTCCACCATGAATTTGCCCAAACTGGGCTGTTTAGAGGCTCCCTCCACCATGAATTGGTCCAAACTGGGTTTTTTAGAGGCTCCCTCCACCATGAATTGGTCCAAACTGGGGTTTTTAGAGGCTCCCTCCACCATGAATTGGTCCAAACTTGGCTGTTTAGAGGCTCCCTCCACCATTAATTGGTCCAAACTGGGCTGGTTAGAGGCTCCCTCCACCATGAATTGGTCCAAACTGGGTTTTTTAGAGGCTCCCTCCACCATGAATTGGTCCAAACTTGGCTGTTTAGAGGCTCCCTCCACCATTAATTGGTCCAAACTGGGGTTTTTAGAGGCTCCCTCCACCATGAATTGGTCCAAACTTGGCTGTTTAGAGGCTCCCTCCACCATTAATTGGTCCAAACTGGGCTGGTTAGAGGCTCCCTCCACCATGAATTTGCCCAAACTGGGCTGTTTAGAGGCTCCCTCCACCATGAATTGGTCCAAACTGGGTTTTTTAGAGGCTCCCTTCACCATGAATTGGTCCAAACTGGGCTGTTTAGAGGCTCCCTCCACCATGAATTTGCCCAAACTGGGCTGGTTAGAGGCTCCCTCCACCATTAATTGGTCCAAACTGGGCTGGTTAGAGGCTCCCTCCACCATTAATTGGTCCAAACTTGGCTGTTTAGAGGCTCCCTCCACCATGAATTTGCCCAAACTGGGCTGTTTAGAGGCTCCCTCCACCATGAATTTGCCCAAACTGGGCTGTTTAGAGGCTCCCTCCACCATGAATTGGTCCAAACTGGGTTTTTTAGAGGCTCCCTCCACCATGAATTGGTCCAAACTGGGCTGTTTAGAGGCTCCCTCCACCATGAATTTGCCCAAACTGGGCTGGTTAGAGGCTCCCTCCACCATGAATTGGTCCAAACTGGGCTGGTTAGAGGCTCCCTCCACCATGAATTTGCCCAAACTGGGCTGTTTAGAGGCTCCCTCCACCATGAATTGGTCCAAACTGGGTTTTTTAGAGGCTCCCTCCACCATGAATTGGTCCAAACTGGGCTGTTTAGAGGCTCCCTCCACCATGAATTTGCCCAAACTGGGCTGGTTAGAGGCTCCCTCCACCATTAATTGGTCCAAACTGGGCTGGTTAGAGGCTCCCTCCACCATGAATTTGCCCAAACTGGGCTGTTTAGAGGCTCCCTCCACCATGAATTTGCCCAAACTGGGCTGTTTAGAGGCTCCCTCCACCATGAATTTGCCCAAACTGGGCTGTTTAGAGGCTCCCTCCACCATGAATTGGTCCAAACTGGGTTTTTTAGAGGCTCCCTCCACCATGAATTGGTCCAAACTGGGCTGTTTAGAGGCTCCCTCCACCATGAATTTGCCCAAACTGGGCTGGTTAGAGGCTCCCTCCACCATGAATTGGTCCAAACTGGGCTGGTTAGAGGCTCCCTCCACCATGAATTTGCCCAAACTGGGCTGTTTAGAGGCTCCCTCCACCATGAATTGGTCCAAACTGGGGTTTTTAGAGGCTCCCTCCACCATGAATTGGTCCAAACTTGGCTGTTTAGAGGCTCCCTCCACCATTAATTGGTCCAAACTGGGCTGGTTAGAGGCTCCCTCCACCATGAATTGGTCCAAACTGGGTTTTTTAGAGGCTCCCTCCACCATGAATTGGTCCAAACTTGGCTGTTTAGAGGCTCCCTCCACCATTAATTGGTCCAAACTGGGGTTTTTAGAGGCTCCCTCCACCATGAATTGGTCCAAACTTGGCTGTTTAGAGGCTCCCTCCACCATTAATTGGTCCAAACTGGGCTGGTTAGAGGCTCCCTCCACCATGAATTTGCCCAAACTGGGCTGTTTAGAGGCTCCCTCCACCATGAATTGGTCCAAACTGGGTTTTTTAGAGGCTCCCTTCACCATGAATTGGTCCAAACTGGGCTGTTTAGAGGCTCCCTCCACCATGAATTTGCCCAAACTGGGCTGGTTAGAGGCTCCCTCCACCATTAATTGGTCCAAACTGGGCTGGTTAGAGGCTCCCTCCACCATTAATTGGTCCAAACTTGGCTGTTTAGAGGCTCCCTCCACCATGAATTTGCCCAAACTGGGCTGTTTAGAGGCTCCCTCCACCATGAATTTGCCCAAACTGGGCTGTTTAGAGGCTCCCTCCACCATGAATTGGTCCAAACTGGGTTTTTTAGAGGCTCCCTCCACCATGAATTGGTCCAAACTGGGCTGTTTAGAGGCTCCCTCCACCATGAATTTGCCCAAACTGGGCTGGTTAGAGGCTCCCTCCACCATGAATTGGTCCAAACTGGGCTGGTTAGAGGCTCCCTCCACCATGAATTTGCCCAAACTGGGCTGTTTAGAGGCTCCCTCCACCATGAATTGGTCCAAACTGGGTTTTTTAGAGGCTCCCTCCACCATGAATTGGTCCAAACTGGGCTGTTTAGAGGCTCCCTCCACCATGAATTTGCCCAAACTGGGCTGGTTAGAGGCTCCCTCCACCATTAATTGGTCCAAACTGGGCTGGTTAGAGGCTCCCTCCACCATGAATTTGCCCAAACTGGGCTGTTTAGAGGCTCCCTCCACCATGAATTTGCCCAAACTGGGCTGTTTAGAGGCTCCCTCCACCATGAATTTGCCCAAACTGGGCTGTTTAGAGGCTCCCTCCACCATGAATTGGTCCAAACTGGGTTTTTTAGAGGCTCCCTCCACCATGAATTGGTCCAAACTGGGCTGTTTAGAGGCTCCCTCCACCATGAATTTGCCCAAACTGGGCTGGTTAGAGGCTCCCTCCACCATGAATTGGTCCAAACTGGGCTGGTTAGAGGCTCCCTCCACCATGAATTTGCCCAAACTGGGCTGTTTAGAGGCTCCCTCCACCATGAATTGGTCCAAACTGGGTTTTTTAGAGGCTCCCTCCACCATGAATTGGTCCAAACTGGGCTGTTTAGAGGCTCCCTCCACCATGAATTTGCCCAAACTGGGCTGGTTAGAGGCTCCCTCCACCATTAATTGGTCCAAACTGGGCTGGTTAGAGGCTCCCTCCACCATGAATTTGCCCAAACTGGGCTGTTTAGAGGCTCCCTCCACCATGAATTTGCCCAAACTGGGCTGTTTAGAGGCTCCCTCCACCATGAATTTGCCCAAACTGGGCTGGTTAGAGGCTCCCTCCACCATGAATTGGTCCAAACTGGGGTTTTTAGAGGCTCCCTCCACCATGAATTGGTCCAAACTGGGCTGTTTAGAGCCTCCCTCCACCATTAATTGGTCCAAACTGGGCTGGTTAGAGGCTCCCTCCACCATGAATTGGTCCAAACTGGGTTTTTTAGAGGCTCCCTCCACCATGAATTGGTCCAAACTGGGGTTTTTAGAGGCTCCCTCCACCATGAATTGGTCCAAATTGGGGTTTTTAGAGGCTCCCTCCACCATGAATTGGTCCAAACTGGGCTGTTTAGAGGCTCCCTCCACCATGAATTGGTCCAAACTGGGGTTTTTAGAGGCTCCCTCCACCATGAATTGGTCCAAACTGGGCTGGTTAGAGGCTCCCTCCACCATGAATTGGTCCAAACTGGGTTTTTTAGAGGCTCCCTCCACCATGAATTGGTCCAAACTGGGTTTTTTAGAGGCTCCCTCCACCATGAATTGGTCCAAACTGGGGTTTTTAGAGGCTCCCTCCACCATGAATTGGTCCAAACTGGGGTTTTTAGAGGCTCCCTCCACCATGAATTTGCCCAAACTGGGCTGTTTAGAGGCTCCCTCCACCATGAATTGGTCCAAACTGGGTTTTTTAGAGGCTCCCTCCACCATGAATTTGTCCAAACTGGGTTTTTTAGAGGCTCCCTCCACCATGAATTGGTCCAAACTGGGGTTTTTAGAGGCTCCCTCCACCATGAATTGGTCCAAACTGGGGTTTTTAGAGGCTCCCTCCACCATGAATTTGCCCAAACTGGGCTGTTTAGAGGCTCCCTCCACCATGAATTTGCCCAAACTGGGCTGGTTAGAGGCTCCCTCCACCATGAATTTGCCCAAACTGGGCTGGTTAGAGGCTCCCTCCACCATGAATTGGTCCAAACTGGGGTTTTTAGAGGCTCCCTCCACCATGAATTGGTCCAAACTTGGCTGTTTAGAGGCTCCCTCCACTATTAATTGGTCCAAACTGGGCTGGTTAGAGGCTCCCTCCACCATGAATTGGTCCAAACTGGGTTTTTTAGAGGCTCCCTCCACCATGAATTGGTCCAAACTGGGGTTTTTAGAGGCTCCCTCCACCATGAATTGGTCCAAACTGGGCTGTTTAGCGGCTCCCTCCACCATTAATTGGTCCAAACTGGGCTGGTTAGAGGCTCCCTCCACCATGAATTTGCCCAAACTGGGCTGTTTAGAGGCTCCCTCCACCATGAATTTGCCCAAACTGGGCTGGTTAGAGGCTCCCTCCACCATGAATTGGTCCAAACTGGGGTTTTTAGAGGCTCCCTCCACCATGAATTGGTCCAAACTGGGCTGTTTAGAGGCTCCCTCCACCATTAATTGGTCCAAACTGGGCTGTTTAGAGGCTCCCTCCACCATTAATTGGTCCAAACTGGGCTGGTTAGAGGCTCCCTCCACCATGAATTGGTCCAAACTGGGTTTTTTAGAGGCTCCCTCCACCATGAATTGGTCCAAACTGGGGTTTTTAGAGGCTCCCTCCACCATGAATTGGTCCAAACTTGGCTGTTTAGAGGCTCCCTCCACCATTAATTGGTCCAAACTGGGCTGGTTAGAGGCTCCCTCCACCATGAATTGGTCCAAACTGGGTTTTTTAGAGGCTCCCTCCACCATGAATTTGCCCAAACTGGGCTGTTTAGAGTCTCCCTCCACCATGAATTGGTCCAAACTGGGCTGGTTAGAGGCTCCCTCCACCATGAATTTCCCAAAACTTGGCTGTTTAGAGGCTCCCTCCACCATTAATTGGTCCAAACTGGGCTGGTTAGAGGCTCCCTCCACCATGAATTTGCCCAAACTGGGCTGTTTAGAGGCTCCCTCCACCATGAATTGGTCCAAACTGGGTTTTTTAGAGGCTCCCTCCACCATGAATTGGTCCAAACTGGGGTTTTTAGAGGCTCCCTCCACCATGAATTGGTCCAAACTTGGCTGTTTAGAGGCTCCCTCCACCATTAATTGGTCCAAACTGGGCTGGTTAGAGGCTCCCTCCACCATGAATTGGTCCAAACTGGGTTTTTTAGAGGCTCCCTCCACCATGAATTTGCCCAAACTGGGCTGGTTAGAGGCTCCCTCCACCATGAATTGGTCCAAACTGGGGTTTTTAGAGGCTCCCTCCACCATGAATTGGTCCAAACTTGGCTGTTTAGAGGCTCCCTCCACCATTAATTGGTCCAAACTGGGCTGGTTAGAGGCTCCCTCCACCATGAATTTGCCCAAACTGGGCTGTTTAGAGGCTCCCTCCACCATGAATTGGTCCAAACTGGGTTTTTTAGAGGCTCCCTCCACCATGAATTGGTCCAAACTGGGCTGTTTAGAGGCTCCCTCCACCATGAATTTGCCCAAACTGGGCTGGTTAGAGGCTCCCTCCACCATGAATTGGTCCAAACTGGGCTGGTTAGAGGCTCCCTCCACCATGAATTTGCCCAAACTGGGCTGTTTAGAGGCTCCCTCCACCATGAATTGGTCCAAACTGGGTTTTTTAGAGGCTCCCTCCACCATGAATTGGTCCAAACTGGGCTGTTTAGAGGCTCCCTCCACCATGAATTTGCCCAAACTGGGCTGGTTAGAGGCTCCCTCCACCATTAATTGGTCCAAACTGGGCTGGTTAGAGGCTCCCTCCACCATTAATTGGTCCAAACTTGGCTGTTTAGAGGCTCCCTCCACCATGAATTTGCCCAAACTGGGCTGTTTAGAGGCTCCCTCCACCATGAATTTGCCCAAACTGGGCTGTTTAGAGGCTCCCTCCACCATGAATTGGTCCAAACTGGGTTTTTTAGAGGCTCCCTCCACCATGAATTGGTCCAAACTGGGCTGTTTAGAGGCTCCCTCCACCATGAATTTGCCCAAACTGGGCTGGTTAGAGGCTCCCTCCACCATGAATTGGTCCAAACTGGGCTGGTTAGAGGCTCCCTCCACCATGAATTTGCCCAAACTGGGCTGTTTAGAGGCTCCCTCCACCATGAATTGGTCCAAACTGGGTTTTTTAGAGGCTCCCTCCACCATGAATTGGTCCAAACTGCGCTGTTTAGAGGCTCCCTCCACCATGAATTTGCCCAAACTGGGCTGGTTAGAGGCTCCCTCCACCATTAATTGGTCCAAACTGGGCTGGTTAGAGGCTCCCTCCACCATGAATTTGCCCAAACTGGGCTGTTTAGAGGCTCCCTCCACCATGAATTTGCCCAAACTGGGCTGTTTAGAGGCTCCCTCCACCATGAATTGGTCCAAACTGGGTTTTTTAGAGGCTCCCTCCACCATGAATTTGCCCAAACTGGGCTGGTTAGAGGCTCCCTCCACCATGAATTGGTCCAAACTGGGTTTTTTAGAGGCTCCCTCCACCATGAATTTGCCCAAACTGGGCTGGTTAGAGGCTCCCTCCACCATGAATTGGTCCAAACTGGGTTTTTTAGAGGCTCCCTCCACCATGAATTTGCCCACACTGGGCTGGTTAGAGGCTCCCTCCACCATGAATTGGTCCAAACTGGGGTTTTTAGAGGCTCCCTCCACCATGAATTTGCCCAAACTGGGGTGTTTAGAGGCTCCCTCCACCATGAATTTGCCCAAACTCTGCTGGTTAGAGGCTCAATCCACCCTGATTTTCAAAACAAATGTTGGTGCCAACCTCAACTTACTACAAGGGCCAAATTCACTGCTGGTGACAAGCTCTCCTCACTGCAAGTGCCAAATACACATGTTTCAAGGTGTTTTCCTACTGTCAGAGAGGTGGTATTGAGTGTGTAAAGTGTGTAGTTGTTAGGCTGTGATGTTGGGGTAATAGAGGGTCTTTGGTGTGTTAGATGCCCCCAGACATGCTTCCCCTGCTGTCCCAGTGTCATTCCAGAGGTGTTGGTATCATTTCCTGGGGTGTCATAGTGGACTTGGTGACCCTCCAGACACGGATTTGGGTTTCCCCCTTAACGAGTATCTGTTCCCCATAGACTATAATGGGGTTCGAAACCCATTCGAACACACGAACATTGAGCGGCTGTTCGAATCGAATTTCGAACCTCGAACATTTTAGTGTTCGCTCATCTCTAATACTAACACTTTAATGAGCATCACCTTCCAACAAATTCAGAGCTGACATATACTGTAGGTACAGGCCTTGTCATGAATTAGGAGCCCTCTCCACATGTCCCTTATAGCCGGCGTGTTGTCATTTACACCACAAAAATGACATGACGGTGAATTAGGAGAAGGGTGATGGACTCACCCTTAACCCACTCCTTGCCACATCTACTTTTTTAAAATGGCAAAGGTAGCATAAAAATTCCACTAGCTTTTTTTTCCAAAATACTGGTGCAGGTTCTTAGTGATTCCGCCCCTATATCTATACTGGGGTTTTGATTTTCTATATCAGAGGAAATGGATTACTATTAAAAAATTAAACAGGACCTTACATGTCCTCACATGCGGTGTAATACACCACTAGAAAGCCGACAGTGCACCCCTCCTCACAGTAGCGTCTATTGCGCTGTACTATGAGAGGGGGCATTCCTTACCGCCCAGCGATGACACTGAGCGGTGAGGAATGCCTACCCAGTACTCATCTATGGATGAGTACTATCAGGAGGAGGGGTGACGTTCCTCAGCGTCATCACTGGGCGGTAAGGAACATCCCCTCTCACAGTACAGCGCTATAAACACTGCTGTGAGGAAGGCGTTCCTGACTGACTGTCAGGAACGCTCTTCTGACACTGAAGATCTATAGTACCAGCACCGATAGCTCTTCACTTGGGGCACAGAACGGGAAAGCTTTCTAGCGGTGCATTACACCGCATGTACCCGAAGACGTGAAAGGTCCTCTTTAATTAGCACCGGGATTCGGACTGTGAATACCTGTAACATAGTGTTAAAAAATGGACAACTTCTTGTACACAGCAATGACAGAGCCCTTAGTTAGAGAACATCACTTTGTTTATTTATAAGATTTCTTTTTTTTCCATTTTAATAATGATCAAATTATCGAGACCATATTTCATGTCCACATTTACCCATTACTTTATCAGGGCTCGAGATAAGAGGCTTCTTCATTTCCAACTCACCTGCCGCGGCCCTGCGCTATGCAAATGATTGCAAATGTGTTAATAACTTTAGCAAATGTTTTCTTAGCCGCGCTCAGATTTAGCATCGGCTTTATTTATATTTATAATGAATGCGCCGGCGTTGAACATCCGACTGACACACGATTAATATTCTAATGATATTGCCTTTCCCCCGTTTTGTACAAGGTCATCATGTTTGCATTTTGTAAGTTCATTTTAAGTTGAGGGATCAACATGGACACTCTGTGAATGAAAGTTCTAATTAAAAACATAATTGCTTCGTTGCCTGGTGGAATTAAGCAATTAATTCAATGTGAATGACTGTTAATAATGTAAAGATGAGCGCCAGGACTACCCGATGATTCCGTGGTATTGACTTCTCATAACAACAGTTATCTCCATTGTCTCTCTCCATTACTCTTCTCTCTTGCTCTAGTTTTCAGGACTTATCACTAGAATCCAGTTCTAGCCATGGGGTATATTAGCGCGCTGTAGTCCATGATCAGTATGGAGACACACAAGTCTCAGCCGTGTTATTGATGCATTGAATGGAATAGCCGCGTCATTGCTATTTACTGGATCACATTGAAATAAAATAACCCTTTAATGACTAGGCCTGAAAATCTAATAAGGACTAGACCCCCAATAGTTTGTTGGGATTTTTTTTTGCCCTAATTTTTCATTAATATTTATATGCATTTTTCACATTTATATAAAAACAAAACTAAATTGCACTTTATTGGAGATACATTTAGCCTTTAAGGCTCAGGGCTTGTTCACATCTGCGCCCAGGACTCCATTCTGCAGGTTTTCGTTTTTCCCTGTTTTGTGCAGGAGACGGAAACCTGCAGGCATCTTTCAAACCTATTCATTTGAATGGGTTTGAAAAGTGTCCGACCGTGAGCACCGGTGAGCGTTTTATGCTCTCTGCGGCGAAACCGTTTTTTTTAACCGGACATAGAGTCGGACATGCAGTACTCTGTGTCCGGTTTTAAAATAAACAGTTTCGCTGCGGAGAGCATAAAGAAGACGGAAACCTGAAAACGGAGTCCAGATGCTGGTGTGAACCCAGCGTAAGGCTCCATGTAGTAGGCCACAGCAAAAAGGTTTTCCTCTGGAGTCTTTTTGATTCCATTACACTAAAAGTAAACCACCGGTTTTGAAATCTGCAGAGCGTGGATGAGATTTGCTAGAATCCCTTCTACTTTGCAGGGACTGTATAGAGCCACATTTTTTTCTGCGGCAATTTTCACCACCTTTACATGGGGGCACCAGTCTAAGGTTGAGGCCCCATGTTGCAGAAATGCAGCTTTTTTTTGTTGCGGTTTTTTGAGCCAAAGCCAGGAGTGGATTGCGCAGAAGGGAGAAGTATAAGAACTTCCTTTATATTTCCCATTCCCTCTATAGCCATTCTTGGCTTTGGCTCAAAAATCGCAGCAAAATCTGCAACAAAAGAAGCTGTGTTTCTGCAACGTGGGGCCTTAGCCTTAGAGGTGTTTCAGGTCCAGTATCAGACAAATATTGAGAGACAGGCATCATTGTGTGTATAATGAAAAGTTATCCAATTTTCTGCTATAGTCTCTGCATAGATTCCTCTGCAAAACGTGTATAATTGGTGCATATGCTAAAGTGATGTAGTTTGCAATTTTTGTACTTTTTGTAAAACAAGGTGTTTATCCTGGTGAATGATTATCTTTAACTAAATAATATAGTAATGATGAAATGCTGGATACATTTCCAATATACTTCACATCTGTGTTGGTATTCCATCTGGGGGACGCTGCATGGGGACCCCCTGAACAGAATACCAAACTCAATTGCAAGCGCTGTGCAGTAAAACATGGATCCCATAGACTATAATGGGGTCCGTGTGCTTTTCGCATGATCTCCGCATGAGTTATGCGGACAGGAAAGTAGATTAACTACTTTTCTGTCCACATGTTCTGTGCGGAGATCTTGCAGCAAGCACACGGACCCCATTATAGTCTATGGGGATCCATGTGCTTTTCCTGCACAGTGCTTGCAATTGCGTTTGGTATTCTGTTTGGGGGGATCCCCGTGCAGACTCCCCCCGAATGGAATACAAACGCAGATGTGAAACAAACCTAGAGTAAAATGTTCCTAAGGCCTGGCTCACATCTGCGTTCGGAATTCCATTCGGGGAGTCTGCTTGGGGACCCCCCGAATGGAATACCGAATGCATTAAAAAACGTAAAATGAGCGGAAACCCCACAGACCTCATTATAATTTATGGGGTCCGTGTGGTTTCTTAGCTAACTGCTAAGCAGATTCCCTAAACAGAATACTGAACACAGATGTGAACCGGACTTTAGAGGGTCATGTAATATATACTATACTATAATAAACTATAGGGATTTTTCTCTTTTTGTGCTGAACCTTCTACACCATATCCCTCCGCAACTCTTCCAACACCTCATGGAATCCATGCCCCATCATCTTGCTTCAGTTATCAGGGCTCACGGAGGGATGACCAGCTATAAACGGTGCATCCGGTACCTTCCCATGACTTTTGGCCACTCAGTGGTAAGCATTCATCTCACTAATCCCTGACGGCTACCATTCAGAAGGTCCCTGCTGGTCTCTACCCCTGAGGACAACCCCTACAAACAGGAAATGGTAACAGAATTGGTAATGCCAGCTTAGCAAATCGGAAAATGAGAAATGCTTGGAAAGTTGTGGCCAGTTCTTGGCGGAGTTGGAACATCCATGCATGTATTGAGATGAGACCATGAACTAGAGACCAGCAGGGAACTGTCAGAACCCCAGGGATCAGGTAATTAATATTTAGTTTATATTTTTAACCTATTGTGCCTCTTAGCTAAAAATGTTATCTGACTATAGTAACCAGATGTATGTTGTTCAGTACATTTATTGCAAACCTTGATGAAACAAGGAAATGTCAAGTGCGTGAATAAATACAGTGTTTGAAATATGGTCCTCCACATTGCATTTCTACAAAATAGGAATTTCTAGTGCCCTAAAAACTAAAAATCCTGAACTGCTAACCATTTAATATACTTGTATAGTTTGCAATGTAGAATTACAATGTACCTAAATGTTTATGATACGTTCCAAAATCAATAGTGCAGGTGATAATATTAAACTTTGTAATATATTTTATTAATGACAAATACTTAATACATATTATCTCTCTACCTCCATAACCGGTCATTGTTTTCCGATGCTAAAGTATTTTTCTGCTAAAGCAACA